>NW_027467014.1:185000-240000 GCF_046128005.1 Genypterus blacodes | reverse complement strand
GTGTGTGTCTGTGTGTGTGTGTTGTCCAAGTACATTTATAACTTCAGTTAGGGTTCGTTTTTAAGTTTCTCTTTTTGTTGCTTTCACTTTTTGCATTCAGACTTGTAAGTTGTTACCTTCACTTCCAGTTGACGAAAAGAGAAAGCAGAGACTCTCATGTCCTAACATACGTCTAACAAATTCCAAGACAGAACAAAGACGGAACTCCTGCTGTGTAAACTCAACGATCCATTCATATTTATACTTCCCTCTCCATTTTAGGGGCCGCAAATTAAAATGGAAAGTTCATCAAATCTAACTTATGTGACATAGTTTCTAAGAGCTTAGTTGCTCACCCTCTCTGGTGAGGACGGTGATAGGAATCCCCGGGTCGCTGAGCTTGATGAAGGGTCCCTCCTTGTCCTCGCCCATCCCGTCTCTGGCCAACAGGATGTTCTTAGCACACACAAAGCCGTGGACCAGCTTTTTGTCTTCCTACACACACACACAAACACACACACCAACAAAACAAGGCAATTAGTTTCCATCTAAACGTCTTATTTTGAAATAAGGACGACTTAATCGGCCTGTTACTGCACAGACGTGTATGTGTATATGTGTGTGTGTGTGTGTGTTTCATCTGCTCCTCACCAGGTAGCTGAGTGCTGAGGCCAGCTGCTTGGCCACTTGGAACTTCCACGGAGTGCTGAGTGGACTCTGCTGTCTCCTCATAAACTGGTCCAGTGGTCCCAGTTGGACAAACTCTTCCACCATGATATCTGTTCCACACACACATACACACACACATTACATTACATTCGGATCATTTGTAAGTAAGTCGCTTTCATCCAAAGCGACCTCCCCCCCTTCGCAGAGGGGGGCGCACTTGAGGGTTCGGTGCCTTGCTCAGGGGCACCTCGGCAGAGGCTCGAACCGGCGACCCTCCCGTTCCCAAGCGGAAGCACTACCCACTGAGCCACTGCCTCCCACACACCATCACAATGAGGCGATACACACCCCACACCCACAGCACATACAGAAGCTTTTAAAGGTCACTTACTCTCCTGGTGGCGGACACACACGCCATAGAGCAGCACGATGTGTTTGTGGGACACTTGTCTCATCATACTTGCTGTTTCAAAGAACGCCTACGGACAGAAAGACGAAGAAACGTCAAAGACAAACAAAACACAGGCGAGGGAGAGGAGCAGTGCAGGGGTCAGCGTGTGCCTCACCAGGGAGATGTCTCTGTGTCCAGAGCCCAGCACCTTCAGGACGACCTTGACCTCCTGGAAGGATGTGTTCCCCGCGTCCTCCACATCCTCACTCTTCACCCTCAGAATGCCTGAGTGGATGTTGGTTCTCGTTCCCAGGCCGAGGTGCTCTCCCTGGAATGCAGCAGAGTGAGAGGTCAAAGCTGTGCGTAATAGAAGTCTCACCTCCAGCATTTCTTTGATCAGTTACTCCTCCTGGTTAGACTGAATGGAGGCAGAGCTTTACCTCCTGGATCTCCTCCTTGAGGATGCGATGGAAGCTGAGCTGGCTCTCCTGCATGGGCGTCTGCAGCACTGGAGCTCTGTCTTTAGTCACCACCAGCAGGTTAGAAACCTCTGCAGCAACAAACACACACTTTAAGGCTCAAACCACAACATTTAGGGGGTTACTGTATGGCTTGCATATCAATTACATACTATTCACCATTTCCAAAGCAAACGCACATATAAAGACCTGCAGAGACTTGAAAGCTGTCTACTGTAGAAATGCATCTGTGCTGTGATCAGTTGCACGGCCCTGTTGCTGATAGCGCAGCTGGTCTGGTAAGTGTTCATTATCGCCGCACAGGGACAAACTTTGACAACCATAAAGGCTTAAGGAGCTCATTGTTCATCCGGAGCAAAGCGCTCTGCAGACAGCCACCGCACTGGATTCATTTCAGGCAGCAACAACATGCAGTGAACATTGCGACATTCCGACTCGGTTATCACTCGCGACTGCATCGTCTGTGGCAGCGCACGAGGCTCCTGCACATACACACATGCACACACACACACACTGCGACACAGCATAGGAGCAGAAGTGTTTACATGTGGTAAAACGAGCCTCCAACGATTACGTCAATGTGGCAATGATGTGAATAGATATACAGGTCAGGTTACCTACCACACCGATTCATTTTATATTTCTGTATGTACAGATCTGTGTGGGAGGTTTAAGTGAAAATGTGTGTTTTTGTGTCTTACGTGCCTGCGTGTGTGTGTGTGTGTGTGTGTGTGTGTGTGTGTGTGTGTGTGTGTGTGTGTGTGTGTGTGTGTGTGTGTGTGTGAGAACTATCGCTGTGAAAACCCACACATTGTGGTTTTTAAAAAAAAGCATCTGCACTCCATCAGCATCAACCAACATGTGAGTGCTCTGTATGCACACACTGCACACTTCCATAACATGCAGACACTGCAGCACACACTTACTGCATCGCAAATTATACTGTCTACTGGAAACTCAACAAAACCCTAATTGCTTCCCAAAGGTCTTGCAACACAAGCACACACACGCACACACACACACACACACACACACACACACACACACACACACACACACACACACACACACACACACACACACGTTTATTTTAGGTTGAAGGTTGTTAAAGGTAAAACATAATAATTCAAAAGGGTAAAATGCAGGCGCCGCCCTTTTCGGCCCCGCAAACCTCAACACGCATGAACTCATGACTCCACCTTTCACTGTGTGAAGAAGTAAACACAAGAGCTCTACTTTAGCTCCGGAAACCCACATTTACAACTCTCTCTTCCTCTCTGTCACCGTTTCACACAGACACACACACACAGGCACACACACACACACAAACACACATACACCTCCCTTAAACTCGGTCAGCGGGATTCAAACACACGCACGTACACATACAGTGCACTTCTTGCTGCTTCTTGCAAGCAAAACCTTACAAACATACAGTATGTAAACATAAATGCACTGCAGCCATTAATGTTTGAACATTGTTGTTATTTTTGTATCCATAGACTACTGGGTTGTATTTCCATGTGCTTCATTTGAATACTGTTGACTAGATCTGTGTGTGTGTCAGCTGAAGGGACTTTACCTCTGGGCTGCGGAGGACAGCAACGCAGCAGCTGGAAACAGAGGTTGTCGGTGCGAAGACTCTGTCCCTCCAAGTGCTCCAGAAGCTCCTTGAGGTTGGGCCGGAGCGTCTCGGTGCCGTACAGGCGGTACCCCTCGAAGGTCACCTCGATCTGGAAGTTCTTGTACTGACGAACGGGGCGCGACTCCTTCAGGTCCATCTGGATGCCGGGGAAGAGGCCAGGAGGGCAAGAGGAGATAAAGAGGAAGATAAGGAAGGAGTGTTTAATCATCTTTCCATCAAAAACAGCAACATTTTAGTTAAAAGAGGACATAAATGTATGCAAATATCAGACAAATATCCCTTTTATTAACAACAATATTAGATTTATTCAGATTTTCTCCAAAACCGTGAATATAGAACCCCAACAGTCAGTTTATGTGTGTGTGTGTGTGTGTGTGTGTGTGTGTGTGTGTGTGCCGTCACTGGTTGCAAATGATAAGCAGCACAACAAGTCTCTTCCAGTACATCAGAGGGAAGCTAGTCATTACTGTATACTTCAGGGCATTCCCACTCATGAGCGTGCGTTACTGTAAACACTTAACAGAACACTTCCTGGTATGTTGGTATGAGGAAAAAGGCCCACAGACAGCTAGAGCTCAGCTGAAACTAACCAGGATTTCCCCCCACCGAAACCTTTTTATAGCACTGTGAGCTTTACAAAAACAAAGCCCATCACGGGTTTGACTCCAACTTGACGAAACCCGATCTGTGTCAACGTTGTAATTCTCAGTACAAACACACATGTCGGCTGAAAGTGTCGCAACCGAACGTTGACCGATCCGAGCCTACCTCGGTGCAGACCACGGTGATGATGATGTAGTGGTAATCGGTGCAGCTCCAGCGCAGGACGTAGGCGCCCTCCTTGTTGCCTTCCTGCCGCAGCTTGTGAATGGCGTACTCGGTGCTGGCGAGAGGCGAAGGCAGTAAAGTCAGGGGCGTTAAAAGGTGGCACGGTTGTGTATTTAAAACTTAAAATACCAGCTTCAGATTTATGTAGCGATACGGCAAAAAGCAATAAAGCAGGACTTAAAATTCAATTAAATGAATTGAATCATAAAACACAGGTTGGTGATTAAGAGGAGGATCACTGCTTCATTTCCGGTTGCTATAATTAAATCTAGGGTATGGCTGAAGAACAGTAAAACTCTAAGGAACTGGAAGGAAGAAACAGTGTGGAAAATCAGAAGAGAGAATACGTTTGTACATCAGTGCGTCAGGAAGAGCAATAAAACACACACACACACACATAAATGTTTGTCAACACCAACCAGATGGGTCCATGGCAACCGTTGTGGATGTTATCCACAACTGAGGTGGGGGCCACATCCTTGCACAGGAAGTGATGTGCATCCACAGTCAGTCTGAAATATCCGTCCACCAGGGCCGCAAAGGACAGAGCCTCAGCCCTGGACGCCATGTTCAGCTCCTGGAGAGATCGAGACAGAGAAGACCAGGAGGTCAGGGGAGAAAATCACTTCTGATGTTTACAAAATTTGAAACGTGACATCACCCATTATGATCGATGATTTTTATGATTGATAACTTAAGACAAAGCAGCTCAGCTTCCACATGGCACTCATCCAAAAGCACATATTGGCGTTGGGCACATTAGCTGTGACAGCCAGATGCATTAGTGCAGGTTACTCAGCCCGTGATGCCAGGGCCTGATAAGGCAATTAGTGGGTTTTACAACTGAGTCCATTTATAATAGAAGGCTGTCAATTTGCTGAGTTGTTGGTAGTGGTAAAGTACACAAACTTTACAAGCCAGGACTGAGCAGTCACGCTAGGCATGACTCATGACTAATGGCATCGCTGACACCCTGTCCTGTAACGCCTCCAGGTATGCAACAACAGTTCAGTCGGTGAGGGCTTTATCCTGCACGGATGAGCTGTGACTCAAACAACACGTGTCATTCTGTTGTTGCGCGTAATTCTTGCGGTTTGAGAAAATTCCACACCAGCAGCAAAGCAAGTCCAGTAAGGATTGGTTCAGCAAAGAAAACAAAAAAGTATCAAACTCTGAGCCTTTACTTCAGAACAACACAACTATGCTAAAGATTTCAGAGGATTGAAGATCTAATTTCCTCAGTCCTACATCCTCAGTAAGCCACAAATACATTTGCTATATTATCTATAATTCAGTTGACAGTATCTGACTTGGCAAACAATAAACACCATTAGTATCTACTTCTAACAGCTTGGTTTGTTTGGCTTGAATTTGAAATTTGAGCGACACACCCTGGATAATCATCATAACGTGCAAAGCAAGCAAACGTTCACCAGCATTGAGATCATCACTAATCAGCAATTCATTCACAGAGCCGTATGATCCCACGGGACTATGACAACTGATAAGAATACACTCGTGCTAATCGACACTCCCTGTGATCATTATAGCTGGGAATATAAAAACAAATTCAGGTCAAAGTCTGGTTACGTGGCAGCTACCGCATCGAGCCGCTCTTTGCTCTGAATGTTTCCCTCACCAGTTTCTTGTTGTCCTGTCGATAAATGGTAACCGTTGTCTCTTTAATGACGGTGTGTGTGATCTCGTGGAAGTCGCAGAACATCACCCAGCCCTCGTCCGCCTCTTTCTTCCTGCCGTTTTTCTGCTTTCCGTCCTGCTTGTTCTTCTTAGACTTGCCCTTCTCTTTGGACATCACAGACATCTATTTAGAAAGTGTAGAACGCAGACATATGCTAGGTTCATATTTGTACTGTAGAGAAAACATGGGAGGAGGTGTAGATGTCAGATTAATGCTTAAAATGAGCCAAGAAGTGCCCTTGTCCTCTTTGCTTTGTCACATTTGTCTTTTCGTTATAACATTTAATCCAAAACTGATCAGAATGCCAGGCCAGCCCTTCAAAGCTTCACATCTCACAATCTGATCACTCTCTCATGCCGTCACACTCACCGTGGCAGGTTTCTTCCTCCAGGAGATTCCGGTGGTGCCGCTCACCAGGACCTGCACGTTGTGGCTGGTTTCCGTGTTCTGACTCTGGCTGTGGTTGCTGTATCCTGAGCAAAAGGCAACAAATGGCATCACGTCACAGTGTTTCAGGAATTACACACAAAGCCATAATCCCTCCACGATTCTATGATCTATAATTCTATGACATATTATAGATCATCATTTTATTAACCCAGTTTATCCAAGAAGCCAACCAAGATGCTAAATGGTTTAATATTTCACGTCAACAACTTTGTTCCTTTCGCTTTTGCTTTAAACCATCAGCACACGCACAGAGCGGTAAATGCATTTGGATGTCAACAAACATGTCACACCACAGGTACACTGTGCATGTAAACACACCACCAAGTAGAACCACTGCTTTAACTATTTACAGCCTAAAATATTAAAGTAGGACTAACTGTAAGTGTGGCTTTGCAGTAGAGCAGCTCTGTCTCAATCTTTTCAATCTCAGGTATAGAAATATAATAACATACCCATGCTAAATGTTTGTTATTTGTTCATAGATTCCAAGTTCAGCTCTCATTAAGATTTTGGAAACAGACACATAATTTTACATTTAGCTAACAAATCAGCTTCTCCAAATCAATACTTTGGCTCCATTTGATTGGAAAATTATTGCATATTACAAAATGCAATTATTATCGGAGGTATCCCATGTAATCACTTAGTGTAGCGTCAGAAATTAAGAAATTAAACAGTTTAACACCTTGCAGAAAAAAAGCCCCTGGGTTCAAATCCATCTGTGCAAAATACTAGATATCAAGATTAGAGATAATAACACATTCTACAAACACTTTCATACTCATTCATATCTTGACCACCATTTTAACATCCCAAACAACAGAAACAACTTTACACTCCAGCTCGAGGGCGTCGTGTTACTACTTGAGTAGCAGATGTTCTTATCGCAATCTGCCTGATATCCAAACAAAGACCCACGCTGCGGGCAGAAACCTGGCCTAGTTTCTAAGACCTTTAAACCATAGACGGCGCCTCATCTCTCCTGAATTCTTACCATTGTAACCGTTGCAAACCTCTCCTTCCTGTGTTACGCTGAGCGAGATGGCCTCCAGCAGCTCACTGCCCAGGCCGCTGGTTAGACCTTCCAACGTGGCCAAGTATTTGATCTTCAGGTCGTACAGTTTGATGTTGCTCTCCATGACCGTGCGGCGGTTGAATTCGTTGAGGAATTTCTTGAAGACGTTGTTGATGCGGATGCGTGTCAGGATGTTGCGCTGCTTTATGTTGCGGTTCAGCGACTCTGGGATGAACCGTTTGTAGCTTGTGGGATTAAGGGTGGGAGAGAGACAGATAAGTATTGTTTTTGTTACTGTGCTTTGTTTTTGTAGCATGCAATTATGTCTTGTCTGTCAACGGCCTATGAAGAAGAGAAGGCAAACACCACCTGGCCCCGGGTAAGTCTGATAAAAGTTAGAAATCACACAAGCTAAAAGCAGTTTGATGCCAACATGTGAGCATAATTTTTCCACCACGGTGACAGTCTTTGTTTGAGTCTCTCTTTGGATACGCAAATGTGTGTTTGTATTGGCTGGTGTCGCGTGTAAACATGAATTTACTGGAGTAAAGATAAGGACAGAGAATAGAGTAGAAAACAGACTACAAAGACAGTGGAAATGTGTGCACGTGTGTGTGTGTGTGTGTGTGATTCATTACCTCATTTCGTGGGAGGCAGTGGTCAGAGGTTTGCCCGTGCTCATGGCATTGTACGTGATGGCGAGCACGGCCATGCCCAAACATTCGTTCTCTATCTCGTGTTGCTCTGCCTCAGTCTGGGGCGTCCTCAGTGGGGCAATACCCTTGTGGAAGTCATGCTGGCCCTGAGACAAACACAAAGACACCCCCACACACACACATATTTATACAGTAGAAAAAGCTGATCACGTCAGACACACATTTGAGCTTTTTCTGGCATAAACAGTGTGAATCTCTCCAGGGAAAAAGAAAGGAGGACACAGAACTTTAACAATTACAATTTCAAAAAAAAAAAGATGAGTAAGTTCTTCGTTAATCTGTCTAATAAATGCAAACCTGGCGCGCCAATACACACCTGTGCGAACAAGTACTCAAGGGAGGCAGCGTCTAGGAGAGGCGTTCCCTCTGGTGTTTTCTGAGGGCTGAGACCTCCTCTGAGTTTGCTGATGCAGTGCCTCCACACTGGAGACTCTCCCTCTGTGGTGCCGTGCCAGTTTTTAAAGTAAAATCTGACAGGAAGAGGAAACAGCGGGCATGTTAATGGAAACGATAGACGGTGTTGATGGTGTGCAGAGTACAAAAGGAGACAGAGAGAGTTGGACTCTTGACAAAAAAGGGAAGATAAATGTTGAAAAACCTGCAACTGGGACAAACAAATACACATCTAATGTTTTCTTTGGACTATTGAGGAGGCTTCAATCTCTGATACACGATGATGAGGGGGGATTTACACCACTTAGCTTCTGGAAACTTTCATTATTTCTGAATGCATTGATTTAACCGTCGTTTGACTGGAAACTCGTTTTCCAGTCAACAATACGACAAAAAATGATTCTGCGTCCAAGTAGAAGACATTTGAGTTGGGAATCTAAACTCAACATGAACGTGCCTCGGTATGTCTCTGCATGCGTGTGTGTGTGCGTGTACATGTATGGTGTGTGTGCGTGTAAAGCGTGCAAAGACAATGGAACAGGAAGTGCTTTATTGCCTTGTGTACTTTCTCCAGAGAATAAAGAGGAAAATGACTTTATGACAAAAAACTGTTGTCTCCACTGTGTCTCATAATCTTGCCCTCCTTCTCTCTTCATGCAAAAAAGAAATCCCCTCGTAATATGTCATTTTGTTCCCTTGTAATTTTTGACCTCCATCCTGTTTTCTGTGAAACAAAATGTTCGACTGGCCCGTGCCTTTCAGAGGAAATGGTATATCTGCTCAGAGGTATGTTTACTGCACCGCTGCATACACGTCAAAATGTCGTTAGTACAGTTAATACTGTACACAGTGGGCTTACGCATTCATAAGCCTAGAGTTTTCTGTACTATGGCATTTGTATATTCTTCATTTCCTTTGTTAAGTGACTCAGGAGGTGTGTGTGCATCCTTCATTACTACACAACAGGAATGTGACAGCAGGAAAAGGAAAAAACTTTCCTAGTAAGGCCTCTCTCAGCTACAGAGGTTCAGTGATTTAAATGATGGCAGAACAAACATTTGCAGGAAGTTATCCCAGGTAGACATTAAGAAGGGATGTTATGTAATAAGTGAGTCAGGACAGGACGTGTGTGTGTGACGCTTGGGTGGAAATTATTATCAGTTGGGCTAAAGGTTGGTCTGTGTTTTGCATTGTTTCGATCACGTCGCTCTTTTGGAGGTGAACCTTTCCTTTAGCTTAAAGAGAGTTGTTCTTATTCTACTTCACTTACACTTTCTTCTGTGTTTTCATTTATTTCCTTCCTGGCCACTAAAGCTTAAGTGTATAACAGAAATTGAGGGTAAAAATATAGAAATCTGAGCCAAATTTCTACAAACCACTATATTTTTTTAAGGGAAAATAAAACTATTTTCAAAAACAAGTTGTGAAATTTGTGACAAAAACACTACCTAAACCTGACTGTTGACTCATTACTGATCCAACGCTTTAATTCAATCTTGACTACGCAGCAACTACATGGCAAACTCAATGTTTACATTTTTTTCAACCGATCCTGGCGACCATTAAACCCTGTGTGTGTGTGTGTGTGTGTGTGTGTGTGTGTGTGTGTGTGTGTGTGTGTGTGTGTGTGTGTGTTTGTGTTTTGAGTATTTGTTTGTGCTCCAGTGTGTGTGTGTATCAAAGTCATGACCACAACACCCTGTTTGATGGTAGATTGCTACACCGCTAGACGATGCACTACACAATGCAAAGCAGGCTGCAGCACCAAAACACAATTAGGCTCGCTCTCTCTGTCTCTCTCTCACACAGACACACACACACACACACACACACACACACACACACACACACACACACACACACACGCCTCTTTGTCTCTTAGCACATTCGCCTTTCTCTCTCGCTATTATCAGAGCAGAGTGCAGAGAAAGGGGAAGTAAGAGCGATATGACAGTAATGCTGTTTTCCCTCTTTGCATGAAATGCTACCTTCCAAATTAATTCTGGAGAGAGTTCAGTCTATTCTTTAAAAAAATTGTGGGAGTTCCGGTGAACACTTTCTCTCCATCATCCCCGTCACCATCTTCACTCTGACGGTGAAGCTGTTCTCACCTCATGCGAAAGTGCAGCTTGACGCTGGTGTCGTCTGTGATGTTGAACTTATGGTTGGGGGGGTACCACACGCCCGTCGTCTCATTGTACAGAGCAAACAGGTTATGGCACAAGGGAGAGATGGCTGAGGAGGGAAGAGGAGAGCGGAGGAAACTGATCAATCACAGAGCAGTCTTATCTTCAGCTGCAGAGCAAAACTATTCTGTTTATCAAACCACGTAAACAAAAACAGGATGTTATCATAGTCGTCTGACTCGCTTACACCATCAATGTTTTTACACTGAAGAATCTTAAAGGGAACTAACGTTAAGAAACTAGCAATTTTGTCATTCGGAGTGACTGGAGAGAAATTCTGAGGTAAGGCTCAGTGAGACGTGGCGTCATCGTCGCATCCTCTGCTGCAACATACGGGTATTGTTGTAATGATTGCTACACTTCAGATTGCTTTTATCACACATTAGCGTTTCAAACTGGAACTGGAAAATTAGGCGCCTTGATTTATTGACACAACAACAACACAATGGGCTATGAGTTCTGATGACTAATTTCTCTGTCATATTCTGCATGACCGTGCTAGGGTTGAACGGAGGCAGTCAGCAGAGATGTGTGACGCTGCAGAGGACAGAAGTGTTGGATTACAGTTTTAAAACCTACATTTCTACAGATAAGACTATGAGGAACAGGGCAATTGTCAAGTACATTGCTAATGAATATGTGTGGTAGTTTAGAATGCAGGGTAAAATGAGGTCAATACAGGAGTTGCAATGAAACTGAAGTTGAATAATACATGTTTGTACTTGACCGACCATGTGAGCGGTGCAGTGTGTGAGCAGAGTTCAACATGTCAAAGACTCACAGCTTTTTTTGGCAGCCTCCACACAGAGCTCCTCAGCAGTGTAGCAATCTTTGAAGTACTCTAGCTGGTGCATGTCGTGGAGGTAAAAGTGTATCTCCAGGCCTCTCAGGGAGGAGGCGGTAGTGGAGGAGGACAGCGGGGCTCTCTTGCTGGACCTCCTCATCTTCCCGCAGAGTTGCCTGCTCAGCTCCATCATCCGCAGAGTTGTCAATCCGACACTGAACGAAGCGGAAGAGAGAGAGAGAACAAGGGAAGTAGGGATGTTGCATTATCCTTTTGCTTTGACCTGATGTGTCACGTGACCTGTCTGCAAGCAAATCTTAGCACGACACGCACGTCTGAAGAAGACCTCGGGTGTGATGATGATGCTGATGTGTCTGCGTTACAGTGAACAGCAGTACGATGTCAGACGCAGCAGCCTGATGACTCATATCATCACCGTGCACTGCCTCAGAATGCAGCGGTGACTTCACTGAGCCCACATATTCCCAGAGAAATGACGTCAGCTTCATTACCGAGACATAAAAGAGCTTGCGAGAGGTTTGGCCTACACTGTCGGCTGAGAGGAAGCCTTTCATACTTCAGATCGGAGAGAGAGTCCTTCACATCCATCAGTGCACCGACAGAGACATAAAGCCACTGGATAAACAGCGGTGCCATTGTGAGGAAACATTTTCATTCTAAACTGTAACTTTATGTAAACATTCACCACCTTAAGTCCATTTAACAGTTGTGTTTGAAAAAAGAGGAAAAATGGCTTTGATACCTTAAATTACCCACGTTTTCTATTTAATGTTCAGAAAAACAAAAGTACTCAGTTGAAGTAAAAAGGTGCAAACCGGAACGTTCAAGTAAGCAGAAATGTTCCGTGTTAGAATGCAGAAACCAGAGGAGGAGCTCTCATACTAACAGGTCTATATGATTCATATCTACGTCTTTTTCTCTGAGATTATACCCACAGAAGGATCGCTCCATATCAATATTAACACCCAGATAATGACTTCATGTAAAAATCAATATGTGCAATAGAATCCTCCCCTGTTGGCAATGAGAACTTAATAAATGTGTAATCTGAATAAAAACCTGCCTGGAATATATGTGGGGTATTCTGGGGTTTTAACACATTTTAATGAACACAAAGGTTAATAAAACACAACTGGCCTATATGATTTAGAGACACCTCATTAAAGATCATATTAATTTGGCAGTAACCTAAAGTGGGAGGCCTTAACCTACAGTTTAAATGTTCTTCCCGCTTATCATTGTGCTTTTTTTATTTGTCACATCTGTTAACCTCCCACTAACTTGTCTCTTAAAAGGTCATTTGATTTTAGGACTGCCAAGAAATGAGTAGAGCAGAGTATTTCCAGCTACTTTCTAGTGATCACAACTCCCCCCCACCAATACAGAGGTCCAGTGGCCTAATGGATAAGGCATCAGCCTCCGAAGCTGGGGATTGTGGGTTCAAGTCCCACCTGGATCGCAGGTTAACCCTTGCCAACACTTTTCCCAATCCACAAAATAAGCCTTTCAATTTCAGTGGGAACATTGCATCACAATTGAGAGGCGGGGCCATAATTGGAGGACTGTTTGGCTCGCTCCATTGTGTGTCCCACTAGTTGATCCCAAACAATTAACATTCCAATAGACGGCTTCAACTACCCAACCAACAATGCCAGGTGCTAATCTGACCGCAACTACAGATTAATTCAGATGAGGCACCACATTAGCAGGTCTAACACTTAGGAGCACAAAGGCCACTCACCTCAATGTAAACCTCAATTGTTGTTAGTCCAGGATGGCATTACTTGTTTATTCAGGGGGATTCTGAACCAGGGTTTAGTCTTATATAATGTGTAACTGTTCAAAATTTGCATAACAGTGAAAGGCAGGTTTTGCGTAAGGCCATGTCTGTCTGTCATGCTCCTAAACTTGTGGTGTGTGTAATTTAACGCTGTGTTTAATAAACTGAATGATTTATCCGTCACTGATCTTTGAGCTGTTCTGACGGAATTTATTATGGAAAATGCCTATTTGCATTTAGAACTATTACTGTTTGGGTTTTTTTTCAAATAATTTCCACCAGTGCTTTTTGCCGCAACATGACCGAGTGAATAAAGCGTTTGAATTCAAAGTGCTCTGCAAAACAACTTGTTCAAGCTGCATTTCAGGCTGTGCAACATAAAGACGAGCCCACAGTTTGTGCTCTTCTTCACCTATTGTGCAATCCTCGGTGCGGGGAAAGGCCCTGAGAGAGGGCGCTTCATGCCTCATGCTTCATGCTTCATGCCTCATGCTTCGTGTGTCATTTTTCCCACAGCAAACAAAGAGAATACTGTTTAACGCCTGATGTCTCAAACATATGAAATAGCTTTAAGTCATAACTACGCATCTCTAACATTCAGATGACGTGATATCAAATAGAAGACAGAGTGTTCGTACAGCACGGATTCTATTTAGCGACAACGTAACCAAGTGATTGCTCTGTTTCTGTGACAAAGTCCTTGAAGCAGGAAGAAGCAGTTGGGGAAATAACATCTGCAGCATAACACGAGCTACTGCTACTATATATACACTTTATTGTAATTCACGTTGTTAATAGGCTACATTAAAGCTCTGCCACTCACCATCCACTACACTTAAGTAAAGGCAAAATATGATGCACCTTTTATATTGTTTTAACTACATAAAACACTTGCAGGTTTGTGCTCAGCTTGTTCATACATGCATCTGAACATCCGAGCCAAGCAGCAGTTCCTCACGCTCTCATTTGTTATGACAACAATTGAACAAAGCACATTTAGACCAAGGTTGAATAAGATAAGTAGCTGCTGAAACATACTACATTCATCTTATTATAGTGTGTTAGATAAGAATGAAATATTCACAGCCAATTTAACCGACATATTAGGGGGAAATTATTTAAAAAAAAATGTTTTACCTTTAGACTGTAACCTTTTATCTTAAAATCCTTTTTAGAACAAATTCTCATTTTTGGAAAATCTGTTAGACGGTTCATTACTTATTATTATTATTATTACTTGTATTGTCAATAGAAATGCATAATTGTAATAAACATTCTGAAAATTATTTACTGTATAAAAATAATAATTCCTTTGTGTCATTTAATATTATATTACACACATCTTTAAAAATGTAACAATATAGTCGCTTAGGGTTACTATTGCAATCGTTCATGATCAGGCTTAACTGTCTTAATAACTGGGTGAAGTTGGACCCTTCTTATTCTTGTTATTTATCAAGGTTATAAAGTTGTAAAGCTGTAAGATTGTTTTGAAAGTCTGACTTCATATTTAGTATATATATTAGGGTTTGTCTGGCCAGTGTACAAATATTTACAGGTGATTAAAAAGATAGATATCTAGCAAGATGATGTTTACATGAAAATAAATACATAAAACAAAATCAAAACCCAATTCAGCATAAAGCAAAACTGAAGATTATAATCACTTAATAAGTAATCCCTGATTATGTAGGTAATTATGTATATACATTGATAAATATTGAAATATAAAGACTAAGTTCCACTTGCAGAAAAGGCTCAAATGTAAACCTAAGAGGGAGGGAACAAAGCTGAGAAGATATTTAAAATAATGATCCTTTTTGTTGACTTGTCTTCACTTCTACGTCTCACACGTCTCTACGTCTAACAGCAAACAGTGTTGATGAAGAGGAGTCCAACTGTTTTCAGCAGTGTAGGTCAGCGTTGATGATGAATCTGATTGCTTCATATTATTAAGTCTTCCTGACACTTTGTCCTCGGCCTTGATGTTGCTACTGTACACGTACACAACCCAGACCGTCCTGTCAGAGTACACACACACACACACTGAGCTGTGTTCCACTGTGCTGAGATTGGCAGACATTACTACTAGCTTGCTAGCCAGTTGGATGACCAAAGCTGGACAAAGCTGAATCTCTAAGAAAACAACCGTGGGTGACAACGACTGAGACTGATCGTATACATCGGTGCGTTTAATTTTCCAGGCGAGGATTAAAACATCATTAGCGAATCCTTTATAACGGGGTATTTACTCACCTAGCAAAAGCTTAGCCAGACAGCTGGCAAGTTACTTCCGTTTCGTTTAGTTCATTAGCCCCAAGTCCCAAGACGGAACTCCTCTTCAACGGGAAATAAAGTGGGTTTGTCCGGTACTTGACGACAAAACGCCTCAGGAAGATATCCGGTATCCCAATAGTGAACGACCTTTCGTAAATTCCAACGAAATTGTGGATACCGGGGTAGTTTACGCGGAAACGCACTTGTCTGGTCTGGTAGCTAAGCTTCCTGACAAGTTACGTCCCTATTCCCGAAAACAGCGCAATGACCTGCGCGTGTACACGCGAGCTGATTGGCTGGAGGGCCCGTCAATCAAGATGACGTGGCCTGTTAACCCTTTGTGGGTTACTCGGTCTCTCACTTGGTTTTAGAATGAAGGTCTCTCTTTCTCTCTCCCTCTCTCGTTTTGTCGCTCTCTGTCCTTAATGTTTGTATTGTTCATATAATATAATATACAATTTCTTGCATTTCTAATTATACCTATCCAATTTGGCAAGGACTTAGTTTGAGTTATATATTTGTATATTTTCATCATGGGAGTATTTAGTTTTACTTCATTGACAATTTTTTATTTTATTTTAATGAAAAAATGGCACGAGTATAAATTCTTCCAAATCCCATAAATCTAGTTTGTTACAGTTTCCTTTAGAAATGCCGCAACTTTTTGACTTTCAGCCGAATGAACAACCAAAAATGTGAATGACTATGATATAGATACATTAGATTAGATAAGATTAGATTCAACTTTATTGTCAATGAGCAAGTACAGGTACAAGCCAATGGAATGCAGTAGCATCCAACCAGAAGTGCAAAAGTGTACTATTATATATACAGAATACAGAATATATACAGAATTAACTATATATACTATATATACTAACATATACTTACATATACTAACCCTAACATAAATGGTGTAATTTGTTATTTTCTAAATTAGTCTCTTAATTTATGTTTTTGATGTTTTTTTTATTTAACTTATAATGTTTGAAGTGTATTTCCTAAAATAGAAGGGGAGATCCTCCTTCCTTGTCTCTTTCTAATTTGCATAACTGTTCTTTTGGATGGGGGTCTATTACTGGAAACACCGTGCATACACTCCGCTGCTCTAACAATCTCTGATACTATCAATGCATGGTTGAGCATTAGGTTTTCCTGCCACACTTCAGATCAGATTGTAAGACATTCAATACAATAAGGATGTTGAGACTTTTGTGTCTATAAATATTATGTGTGATTTATCTGTGATAAAAATGGTTCCAACCAAGGATCACATTAGAACCAAAATATGTCATATGTTACTGAGTTCCACAGGAGGATCAGGTCCTTTAGGGTTTTGCCAAAAACAACTTCATCAGTCCACAGTTTGCAACCATCCCCTGCTTCAGTTATAATATGTGGGCATAACATTGTGCTTGTTGTCATCAAGGACAAAATAACATCACTATGACTCAACTGCCTTTCTTGTTCTATTGTATAGCAGTCTGGAGAAATGGCATTGAAGGAAATGCAAAGCTGAAATCTAATGTTCCTGCAAGGAACCAACAAAGGGAATCAGGGTTTCTGTGAGATGAACAGAGTGCTCTTCTAAAGGAGGGAGGGACTTCCAAGCAACATCCATTACTGACCTACTGTCTTGCATTAAAAGGAAGTGAGAAATTCCCCATGATCACCATTGTCATGTCTGCAAAATCAGCACTTTATGTGTTTATATGCTTAAACACAGATGTCAGCCCTGCTATGTTGTCTGGAACTCACTGGGTTTAGGATTGAAGGTGCTTTAATCAATACCGTGAACTGTATTATCATGGATATTAACACGCTGCACCAAATAGCTCGACATCACACAGTAAGTCAGAAAAACACATGTGGAGAAAATCACGCTGAAGACAAACAAATGTGTCATAACTGTGAGGGGATTTCCACAGAAGCTATGTGCCCCCCCCCCCTTCTGAGTGAAGCATACATTAGACAGGTGCAGTAACCGTGTGTTATTAAACAGACCTCATAACCATTTTCTCTATCAAAGCGATCCCATTTATTTGCTTCAGCTTTTAAATCATTCCCAGTCGCTACAATGCAAAGATCAACAATCTGTGAGCAACAGAACAAGGATTTAGAGATGTATTAAAAACTGTTTTGCCCCATCCAAACCTTTTGCAGCTTTGCTTTTTAAATCCCGAAAGAGCTCTGTGCCTTTTAAAACATCGCCATCTACACACTCATTATTGAGGTTTCAGAGAAGAATTTCACAATAGGGCACAGCTGCACTTTGGTGAGCTCGGTCTCAAACGGTGCCAAAACCAGAGCTCCGGCGCCATCTGGTGGTTATAATGTGAACTCATTCACATAGTCCTCTTCAGCATCTGGCGATCAAACATCAGGGAGTAGCATTACGATTGTACAGCCATCTGTTTGACTCACACACCTTTAGTTGATGTAATGTACTATACTTTCATTGCTAATGGGTACTAGGGCAGAGAAATGCCGTAATGCCAATCTTAACCTCAGACTCTGACATTGTAACAGGAGGAATAAAGGAAACAATCATTTTCTGAAATAGAGAAATCTGTTTATTTATATATTTAAGTAAAACAGTACAGTTACAATACAGCAGTAAATAAGGAAACACTTTTCATTCATGTTTTCATTTATTTCATGAACATAAACTTGGGTTGTTAGGTTTTACATTTTCTAAATCAACAGATCAGTGATTTCTGCATGCCTCACCTTTGCTCCTCGGGCTGATGGTCAAATGTCTTTTGAGTCCAGTTGGCAGCCATCCTTCAGTTATCACAGTACTGTACCTTCGATGGGGACAGCATCAGCACTGTGATAACTGAACCAGGGCAGCCTGGGAAATCTAGAAGTCCATGTCTCACCGTCTACATCCTGTCCATTCGATTTCCCCCCAGGTTCTGCTGGTGGTTACATCATAGAATTCATATATAAGTGGTATCTTGCTCCAACCTTCAAGTAGCATAGTTAATAATGCAAAAGACTAATGATTACCATAATCTGACTTTACATAAGCACAATACATATGCAAATAAACAGTAATATTCTGATTTGTTAGATATAGCGTCATAGTGATATAGCATTCAAACCGTATCCACATGAAAATAGATTTTGGTTAGTGTATAAGATCATAAAGCTCCAGGAAACACAAGGAGCAAATCTGGAACATTATCAAACAACATGTTATGTGTCAGCAGTCTGTTGATTCTTACCTCCTCAGATCAGTCTTCAGCTTTATTCATTTGGTCTTATCCACATTATTCCCTCATTTTTCATTCTACATCAAAGTCGTGCATTTGGTCATTAACGTTAATTAATCATTCATGTTTCTCCTCTCATAAGAGGTACAAAGCTTCTCTTTCCTGCTCTCCTGCTCCCATTTTAGACACGACTTACATCTTATCTCATCATTGTCAATGATTCCACTGTAATTATTTCATCTTGGTAAATTTTCTGGGCTCCTTTTTTCGTTTTCTTGATGCTGCGTCGTAAAAAAAAATAAAAAAAATCCATAACTTTTCTCGAGACTTCTTTTCATCTCATACCTCGGAAACATCACTAAATCCATGTGACCTCACATGGACAATCACGTTATCCCTTTAAATCCAGCCTAAACTCGGGACTTGAAAGTTTCGATCTTCCTGTTAAAAAAAAAAGGAAGAAAAAAAAAGAGAAAGCGATATTTATTCAGCACGAGCGCAAGGCCGAGTGACGTCACCGTTGTTATGATTCCTCCCTGGCTGACGCGGGGCTCCTCCCTCTCCTCCGCTCCGCCCTCAGAGCTTCATGTAAACAACTCCATTACCCGCCGCACAGGGCTGCTGGCCAACAATGTCCGTGTCAGACGTGCAGAGGAAGAAGAAGAAACGTGCAAAAAAACTAAATCAAAGCAAAAAGAGGAAAAAAAACAACGATTCTAAAAGCCGAACAGGAAATTTGATCATCGCCCCGCGGCTGTAATCACCGTGACGAGGCGCGTCCATGTTGCACAAAAGCCTTAATGCAAATAAGTGGAGTCGTTTATTATGAGCGAGAGGTTCAAATGCAATAACGATTACTCGATTGATCGGACCGAAGGGTTGATAATGTGGGAATAAAGCGCAAACACCCCGCTCGGTGCCACATGCTTGTTGCTTGTTGCCGCTCTGAGCTGCGAATTCACTAAAGTTGTCCAAAGCAAAACAAACGGCGTCACTTGTACCATCACGCAGCGCCGCACATCTACGCCTTTATCTCCCTAAACGTGCTCCTTAAAAATTAAGTGTTATAAAGGATTGAATATATATTGTGTGCAGCCAAACGTTAACGCCCAGCATTGCACACACACCCCTTTCCCCAAAGGCGAAAACAAATAGCAGGCTGCTGGATCTAAATAAAAACATTTATTCTTAATAGTAATCAGTCGGAATTGAATAAAAGGCAAACATGAGCCTCACTTACCTCCTGTTTCTCCGTCTAATCCCTCGTGTTTACGTGAATATTTTTAATGACGCAGCAAGACCACACAGAGCAACGTGATTGTCGCCATTTTTTGTTGTTATTGAAATTCTCTCCAAAGCCATGTGACAGAAATGATCCCGATTGAAAAAAGCAGGTTCCCGGGTGCGAAGAGGTGAAATAGTTGTGCGTTGAGAGTAGAAATGCGGAGCTTTTGCTGCCCGGGTGGAGGAGCCGGAGGGGCGGCCGGAGGGGCGGTGCGAGGCGCCTGACAGCTCCGGGACGCTGCTGCTGCTGCTGCTGCTCTCGCTGCTGCTGCTGCCGAAGCAGCTCGCAACAAGTCCTCGGTTCCTCCCGTCCGTCCGCACACACACTCACTAACACACACACACACACACACGCATACGCGGGGAGTGACAGCGGCTCATGCTGCCAGCGCGCACAGGAACACGGAGACAGAAGAATGAGGAGGAACGACAGCGCCGATCGCTCTCAAACACGCTGTCAACAAGTGGCGGATTCCAAGAATAACCCACCAGTTAACCAATTAGGGGGATAACACGCGTGACGCTTCGATCATTCCCAAACTCCTCCACTTAAAGTGAGATGATTGGGCTTAAGTCTTAATACAAACCAAATATGGATATTATTGATTTAACAAGGCTGAAACGCGTTTCAAGTGGGATATGTGTTGTCTAATTTCCAAGAGACCTTTCTTTAGTTTAACTGCGTGTTTCCTCACTAACTTTGTGTAAGAATTTGTCCCAAAACCTCAGATCCTCCATGTTTGGGATGATTTGGCAGAAGACACAAGTCACCACTACAACCACTGTACAATGCTATAATTATTATAAAAACAGATAGATAGATAGATAGATAGATAGATAGATAGATAGATAGATAGATAGATAGATAGATAGATAGATAGATAGATAGATAGATAGATAGATAGATAGGAGTGTACGTTTGGTAAGTGTATCTTGTGACACACACACACAAACACGTATACACGCCCACCTAAACACACAAACACGTACGCGCGCGCGCGCACGCACACGCCAGTGTTTCGTAAAGACTACAGTAACCAGATCACCCTGCGTAGTTCCTGCGCCCAATTCATCCGCATTTTTTCCGGATGATGCGTGCAGAGAAATAGGGCGTAGCGGAGACTCCCTCGGTCATTCGCAGAGAAAAGTCTCGCTTCTTAAAGACGCAGGAGAGCGAGATACATCCAGAAGACGCATAAAGAGAAAAGGGGGGGTGGAAAAAAAGAGTGTAGACTCGGTCCGACAGTCCCAGAGCTGCTAAGGTGCGCAGATAAGTGTTTTCTGCGCAAAAGAACCGCAGGAAAACTGCAGCTCACGGCGGTAAACACCAAGTTGAGCAGCCAGACGAGCTTGGGATCTTATTTTAACGCTCATTCATGCAACTGATGAGGAGTTTAAATAAGGGAGGCTTAACTTTTTTTCCTGTCGTGACTCAACCCTCTATCGCCCAGAGAGCTGCCATCTGCCCCACACAGGCTCCACTGTAGCGGGCTGCTGTTTGTAAGGGGGGAGACATGGCCAAGTTATTCCGAGCTGCGATCATGGGACCACCAGGATCAGGGAAAGGAACCATATCCAAGAGGATTGCGGAGAGTTTTGGGCTGCAGTATCTCTCCAGCGGCCACTACCTCCGAGAGAGCATAGCGGCCAACACAGGTAGAGTATCCGCTCATCTTATAGAGCCTATAGAGGGGGGGGGGGGGGCGGACAGAGCTGCTAAACAAGGTGATCCTATACCTCGTTGTTATTCAGGCTTCGTTTGTAAATATGGAACTGCTCCTTTTTCCTCTTCCGCTTTCTCCAGTAGATCTGCTGTAGTAACGAGTTATCAGTGTGTCAACAGTTACAACGGCTGAAGTGGCTGTTTGCAACATTTTGGGAAGTAAAATATGAGTCATTTGCTATTCACTTAATTGGATCCTTCATTCCATTCATAAACAAAGAAGCACATGATACGTTTTAGTTTTTTTAGGGGTCTTGTCCTGTAATGAACCTTTTTTAAAAAAAATCTATTTATTTCTCCAGTCCCGCCTGTAGAAGCATTGATCCTGCTTCTTCTTTGGTGCACACTTATTGGATGCATTTAACACAGAAACTGTCTCCAGCTCTGTAAACTACTAATGAAATCTGGGCTCAACAGAGAGAGCTTAAGTAAAAACACATGGGCTGGCCTCCATTACTTACATGCCTCAATGTTAAGGCCTGGTTGATACACATAGCATTCTGTTTTAATCGTTTTTAATCCATCTTACTTGATCTTCTTTTAAATGAACGGTGTCTAGAGTTATTGTCAGGTTTGTCTGTCGTGTTTTTCGGTGTAAGATTGTTGTTACATCAGTGTGCAATGTGCCACTTTTCCTGCTCACAAGACCGCAAATGAAATGAGTTAATGGCCCTTTTTTGCATCATTGCGATACAGCAAATTCTGCACTGTACTTTAATTAAGCACATAAATTTAACTATTCAACCAGTCATCTGATAGTGTATTCATATAAGGATCAGTTGCCTCTACTTGTTCACCTTGGAAATACTTGAGTTCAGCTGCAAAGCCATATATTTTTAGTCTTTTATTCTGCATTCCCATATCAATCAAACTTCATGTTACATGTTTCTTTGTACGTTTATTTAGATTCGTTCTTTTTTCACAGAAAACGAAATATCTGTATTTGTATATGTGGACTTGTGTGATGTAACAGCAATCATGTATTTGCATAGAGCAAACTTATGTGGTCATTATGTTGAGTGTCTTAACCTATAATCACCGTCTCTGTACGGATCTGAGAAGATAATAGTTAACATCCGTTGTGTTACTTTGCCCGGTCACCTGTGTGTTGTGTATCAGAGGCAGGTGTGATGGTGAAGACCTACGTAGAGAGAAGCATGATGGTGCCTGATCACGTGATGACGGGACTGATGCTGCCCAGACTGGAGCAGCTGATCGGCCACAGCTGGCTCCTGGATGGTAAGAGTCAGTGACCAGAATCCGTGACATATTCCAGGTTATTGCACTTCGAACCCTAAATGATCTTCCAAACTGACTATAGGGCGTTTCAGATTATAGGGTGTGTACCAGTGATTGTCAACAAAGAGAGTTCATTTAATAACACGATTCAGAATTGAGAGAATTGTGCTTACTGATTAGTGGAGTCGCTTATTATGAGCGAGAGATTAAAATGCAGTAACCTCACATTCCGTCTCCTAGTCCGGTCTTGTTTGTCATTGGTTGTTTGTATGGAGGACAGATGTAAGGCCTGCAGGAACAGTGCCACAGGGGGGAATGCGTTTACCCTCCTCAGGATCTGATTGGCTGTGGCCATAGCCTCCCCCCCCCAAACCCCTGTTGAGAAGCAGCAACATAAACAGACCGGTTTAAACAAAATACCAGCAGGTCACTACATGGCCTCTACTACTATCCACAACACAACACAGCTTTACTATACGTTTGCACTCCAGCAGCATATAAATAAGGATGACATTGTAGTCTATGATTCTTTATATTGGATCAGGATCAATTCTACAAGATTTTAAGGGATTTACGGTTTGTTTAATTTCTTTCATTTGCCTAAATTATCACTAAAATAAAAAGACATTTTGACTAGTTCAACAAGAGGACATTTGGACAAAGCCTTCCTCTCATGTGATCTTCTATTATGTCCTTCACACGCTCTAGTCTAAACATCCACCGAGCGTTGTTTGTTTCCATGGACTCGTCTGACAGGTTCAATGACTCCATACCTCTATTTCTCTTTAGATTCAGTAGAATTGTATTCTGGTTCAGAGCTGAGGATGGAGTCAATGACCTTTGTCACAGCATGAAACAAGTCAGTGGAGACGTTTCCTGCATGTATCTCCTCCACAGCACAGATTGAGTCTTCAGGAAGCCATTAAAGCACATTTCACATTTTCACAATAATAGAAAATGCTGCCTGGATGGCCTGAGGAATAAATTAGACATTTAATTATCAGGTAACCGATTATGTTTGGAGGTATTAGCATACTGGATGACATATTCTGAAAAATTTGAAAAACTGGAGATCACTGTGTCTTTTTTCCAGGTTAAATATTATCTACAACTTTGGAGAAACATGCCAAACAAAGTGGTCTGATGTTATTGTCTGGCCTTGAAATGTGACCTTTTGGCATTTGACTAACGTGAGTAAACATGAGTTTAGAAAAAGAAAACAGCACTCAAGTCATCATTTTTGTCTCATGACATGACATGACGGTCATGGACATAAACGGAGTCTAATGATTTACATGGTGGTCGTCATTTTCAAGAATGGAGGGGTGTATTCATGCGTCGCTGTCTGAGCCTCCCTCTCTCCCTCCATCTCTCTCTCCTTTAACCTTTGCTCTATGCCATCCTGTCACACAGCATAATGTCCCTTTATTTATAATAGATAAGCTGAGCCACATCCAGTTTCCACTCAGATACATAAGGAAACAATAAGCTGGAGTCCAGCCCATAGGATCCAGTAACAAAAGCAACAGATGGTGTGGTCTGACAACAAGGATTCAACTGGATGAGCCAGATTCAATTCCCACTGTTAGGGGTAGCACCCATTCTCTTTGGAGCGACCACGAGTTCCCCTGGCATAGTCCGGTGGGTCAACTTGGCATTGAATAGAAGACTTGGCGACCTCACGTGGCTTTAATCAAGTCATTGCGTTTAAGCCACAGGCAATTTTTATTGGAAAACTGGAAACATCTTGAGTCCCGTGCTTCCTGTCATGCAAACACTGCAACAGGAAATAGAATGAGCCAACATAGTGACGTTAATGTGGCAAACTGGGAACAAAAGTGTAAATAAAGTGCCACCATCAGGCTGACCAGTACAAAACTTAAATGGATTCTTTCCTGGATTAAGTCCAACCTGCTTCAAGAAAATGTCTCACTAACATACCTCTCTATAGGCTTCCCCCGCACGCTGACCCAGGCTCAGGCCCTGAACAACTTGTGCCAGCTGGACCTGGTCATCAGCCTCAACATCCCCTACGAGACGCTGAGAGAGAGACTGAGTGACCGCTGGATCCACCCGGCCAGTGGCAGAGTGTACAACATGGGCTTCAACCATCCACGAGTGCAGGTCTGAATCCTCTACAAAATCACTCCTATTACAAGTTTGTTGTGAGTCTTTTAACAGGAGGGTTTTGAAAATCATCATGTTTGTTCTTTGTTTATTGAGTTTAATTTTCCAGTGTTCTCAGAATTGTTTCGTGACCTTTTTCATGTGCCTTTCCTAGGGCAAGGATGACATCACCGGGGAGCCACTGATTCAACATGACGATGACAAGCCCGAAGCCCTGATGGCCAGACTGAGGCACTACAAGGACGTGGCCAAGCCTGTCATAGATTTATACAAGTCAGTGAATTATTCTCTTACAGGGCGGAACCTTCATGCTCCCAGAGACCTTATTACTCAACCATTTTGCCGAAGCGTACCACTCATTTTAGGTTGATTTTATACCACGCAGGCAGCCGCTGGTTTCAGTAAATGTCAGTAAATGATTGCTGCTGTTGTTAAAAGGAAAATGGCAACTTTGCTGGCATTAAGAAACAGCTTGAAAGGGTTTTATGAGCTTCAGGGGGAGCACAATTTTCTCAGTTGATCCAAAGTTTTGTTTTTGACTTCACTTTCGTCTGATTCCTCTGTCGCTGTCCGATTCAGGTCACAGGGAATCCTCCATTCGTTCTCTGGTACGGAGACAGACCGGATTTGGCCGTACATTAATACGCTCCTGAGCAAGATCGTCATGCCACCGACTAACGCTCGGCAAACGCAGACGCCTTGACACTGCTCTGAACAACAACAACAGAAAATCAAAACTGGGAAACATCCCGAGGAGCCGGAGTGAGTCGGGTGATGTCTCTAGACGGTGGAGTTTGGAGATGTGGACAGAAAGGGAATGGTGCAGTCCTTTATTGAGCATGAGCAAGTTTATTTTCCAAAATGATTCTTTGCATTTTTGTTGGCTTCTGCGTATTTAGTTTAGTAAACCCATAAATCCTCTAAAACTAAATTTGACAATACACTATGTTTTCTGACTTTTTTGGGACCTATTATGACCGATATATGTACAAGGATTTAAAGTTTCTCCATCTACCTGGATTCTTACAACTTTTGACTTTTTAAACATTAAACCCATAAATCTAATAAATAGAACAATCTCCGACATCCTCCTCTGAGGTCAGGTCACTTAAGGTCACGGTTATAAGGGGAAATACCTAAAAGGAGTTAAAGACGCCAAAGAAATGTCAAGTGTCCAAAATGCAGCAGATGCAGTCCTGTGTTGTGTTGAAGGCCAGAGGAGAGGAAAGTTAAAGTTGAAGAAACAGGTTGTTTAGGGAACCACCAGTTCACCAACCAACCAGTTTAGTCAGATGTGTTTTAAGTTACCTGAAACGAAAATCAGCCCGGCCCTTCAACAAGTTTGCACAAGTGAGGCCCGTCGTGGCCTGCAGGCATATGCAGCTTTTAAATATTCACCCAGACATGAAATACTTACACTACATAATAACCCCGAGCATTGTTTGCTGACATGAAAGTAAATCATCATCATAAGTCATACTTTGTTTAGAGGCTAAATCTCACGGATGTAATTTGAAGCCTTTGCCATGATTATATGTGTCAAATACATATTAATCGAAGGCGTTGTCCTTTTACAAAGCTTCCTGTGTTCTCATTGGCCACCAGCATCAAGCCTGAACAGGCAACATATACAGACTGTTAACTACTTGTTGATGGAAACATGTTACAGAAGTAAAGCGGCTCAAAAACAAAGCATCCTAGGAAGTCCAAGATCTATGGGTTTGGCTTACTGCATGCATGGTTATTGGGGTTATATAGTTATATAGTTTTGCTACTTCCGAATGAACATAATCAATCTCATTTAATGCTTCCATACTGCGGTGTTGCTGCTCTAAATATAGCCAAATTAACCATTGCACGCATTGACAGATTCATTAAGAACAAGAAAGTGAGAACAAGATAGTTTTTCTGTATGATTTCATATGTACAAACAAAATGGTTCACTAGCAGGCACGACATGGGAGACAGCTTTGTAAACATAAACCTTGGGCAAGTTACAGTAGGGTCACTACATCAATAACTAACCTGTAGAAGGTGTTTAGATAATTTGTCTTTTTCAGCTCAGATTTAATAACATACACATGGCACTGTAAGAGCTGGAAGTCTGAACTTTTGTGCTGGATCATCCGTTTATGGAATCATTGTGGCTGAGCTCACATAGCGACTCTACAGCATCACTCAGTGGCTACAGTGGAGACCAAAGCAGCGTTTGAAGTGCCTTCAGAATTGTTACATTCCTATATATCCAAAAATGTTCCGCCTTTATTTAGGTATTGCTGTTTATATGTTGTCATACAGTGTCTTTGCAGTGTTTGGTGTTTTTCTGAACGGTTGATAGATGTTTTAGATCATCGGTTACGTGTAGGATTCTGAAGCAGGACAAGGTTTTACTATCTGTACATGTTTTGTTTTGCTTTGCTTTGGAAATCATCTGAATGTATAAATTGAGGTTTGGGGGGTGAAACTTGTAAGAAAACTTGTAAATTGTTGATTGTTGAACACAATAGCAATTTGTGCAATAAAGACCAATAAATAATGCTGTTTTCCACTTGTCAATCAACTGAATGAATGACCACACCCCTCTGCTGTTGTGAAACGCTGCTGTGTCTTTTTTTCCTCCTCCATTTTCATACCACACTGTTCAAACACACTTACATTCCAAGGTCAATAAAACTATTTTCTGATGCCTGCCTTTATGAGTCTATGCAGCAGAGTTCTAATGAGGCTTTCTTTCATTTTGTAGCACCTAAAAAAAGTGTATGTAGTATGTTTGTTTGTTTTCAGATTTACAGAGATTTTCCATTTGTGGTCTCCCTTGAATATTGAACCTATAGAATCCATGGCTGTGACTTTGATCTGTTATCTGTTTCTAGTTAGTCATTGATTTGGGAGTCTGCAGTAACAGAAGAACTAAAACACATCCTTGTAAAGCAACTATATACACTTGCATGCACATACCCTATTCCTCCTGCGTGGTGTAATCCTTCCAGATCTGTAAATAACACTGGTGTACAGTGGAGCATGTGTGGGTGTGGAGGTCTAACCTGGGGGATTATGCACGCTGGCTCATCTGCCAAGCTCTCTCTAAGCAGCAGCAGCAGCAGTTTGAGCTTACAGACGCTTATCAGGGTGTGTCATCAAAACTTCAGTACACTAAAATGAGAGTCAAATTAAATTAAATAATTCTTAAAGAGAGAAATTAAGATGGAAACTGATCAATTTCCAAATCTAAATAAATAAATAAATAAAATTGCCTGCTACAATTATAATAATATTAAACAACATTGACAGTAATTCATCTATTTTCCTGTAACTCACGTGTTTTCCCACACGAGGCTGTGTAGCTCTTGCCCAGCTACTTGTCATGCGAGCAGTCAGTCAAACTTATTCTAAAACAAACACACACTGAAACCTCAAACCCACCACGGGGCCCTGACACATTTCCCAGCATACACCCCTATTTCCGGTAACACCGACTAGCCTTCTGGGAAATGTAGTGTGAAACTGTGGACAGTCTTTTGCAGGACTTGAAAACATTGTTTAAAACATCCGTTATTTTCTTTGAGAGTAAAACAACAAAACTATGACATTTTTGTATTTAATAAGTAGTACTAATACTAATAGACTACGACTACTACCTAGTATCTTGGCTCAACTACTTTAAATCACCTGTAGCTTGAAGTCTCTCCGGCTCTGCTGTAAATTCCGATGGGGACCCTTGCTGTAAGAGCCACTCCACAGTGAGTCTTGAGATCCAATACACTGTTTAATAAAAAGTAACACATATTTGGAATTTTCCATGTCATGAAATATAACATAATATTCTAACTGATACGGTATCATTAGCATTATCCATTTATTTTGCTATTAAAAAGAGTCCACAGTTACTATCTCTTTCATCTTTAAATGCCGCGCTCATTAATCCCGTTCAAAAATCCATGCCAGGTTTTATCCGGGCTGCTGTGGCTCCTGCAGGATGCGCTTGGCGGCGCAGCTTTACTGTACAGATCTATAAACAAGCACGCGCCCCCTGCTGTCTCGCTTACACTCAGCCGCATGCTATAGAGATCTACCAAGCGCCATCCTAGCCTGTTTGTTGCTCGCATGCCAAAATGTGATTATATGATGCTGCCACAGCCTATTACGGCCTCTGTGATTTATCCTACAGGTGATCTGGAAACTACCGGGGACTCCACCAGCCATAGTGTGTCTAACGGGGCGGCTTGCAGCTTTGACCTTTGACTGGCGGTGAATGACAAATCAAAGGTCGGCGATCAAAGCACATCTCTAGCACGGCAGAACACAGCACGTCCGGGAGAATGGTAGAAAAGGCGCCTGGAGGTATAGTCATCTGCGGCAACGTGCATTTCTGCCATTTTGATGTGATTCGTGAGACGTGATGAAATGGTCGAGTCTGTGTGTTTCTGCATCTCTGACCAGAGAGGGAAGAGGGAGCATCATGATGTCTGTGTGTGTGTGTGTGTGTGTGTGTGTCAGCATGATTCGGTTGTTACATAATAACACGTCTGGCAGGTTATAGCTGGAGATTCAATAACCCCCCCTTGGTGCAGAGAGATCATCATGTTACAGCGGAAGATGTTCAGTTTGTTCTGAGGCAAATAATGAAATGACACCCAGTGAAAGAGGAGCCCTGGCCTCTGTGTGGCTGGTGGCGCGCTAAGCATCATGTATGACATCATTTGGGATGTTTTGGTTAGCTATTTTTGTGTGCTGACAATCGATCTGGTCGTTTCTGCTCGAGAATATACGCTGCCGCTGCTGTGAATAGCTCGTATCAGTATCAACGCTTCCATATTGGTGCGTGTGTGTGAATTGTCGATCAGCTGATCACGGTCACGCATTTTTCTGGACACAATCATCTCACACCGTCACTCAACCTACTAAAGGCTGTGCGCTTTTATAGATATAGTAGCAATAACACGAGTATTTGTGTGTGTGAAGTCCCGTATAACAACCACAACATTACGATTATCAGTATAATCGCTGTCACCGTCATCATCCCGTGCTGGCGGTGCGGACAGCGCCTCTCCCGAGCTGACCAATGGGAAGCGTCACACACGTCACGTGACCAGCTCAGCACTGCCAGGTCAGGTCTCATGTTCTGACTGTTGGCGAGCAGCGTGTGTGTGTGTGTGTGTGTGTGTGTGTGTGTGTGTGTTGCTTTGTAACTGACTGACAGATCAGACAGTGTTGGCAAAGCTACTTAGACACCGTTGCAGTTCAAGCTACAAGCTACTGACGTTATAAAGTAGTTGAGGTGCAGCCAAGCTACTCTGCTAGTATTGTTGAATGCAGGAAAAATCTCCTTTACTCTCAATATAAACTACCACAATATGAGTGAATGTGAAAAATTACTAGAAAAAAAAGTTATTTGAAAAGCTACTTTTGAAAATAGCTGAGCTACTGTCAAGCTACTGGAAAAGAAGGTGAGTTAGTCATTGAGTTACTTGTATCCAGGTTGAACCCCAAAAATCCAGACATTCAGTATGTAAAGGCACCTGGACACACAGTTACGCAGTCAGCAAAGATGCATATTTGTCAAGCTTGAGTTTCTATTACTGGACAAAAAAGAATCCTTGGATAACAGGATTTAAGTCTCAGAAACTGTAGGCTGGTGACCTACAGCCCTTAAGAGATTCCAGGATTCTGCTTTAAAACTGTGTGGGGATAATCATTTATCTACCATCTATCCATCAGGATAATGTGAAAACCTCAAGAAGCTTCTCTCCGATCAAATCAAAGCAAAACCAAAGCCACTATCAAGCAGGAATGGAATGTTGAAACAGTTGACTCGTCTATAAAGAACGCATTTAATAGCTATAACCCGGAGCTTGACAACAAAAACGCCGTCCTTGGCATTGCAGGAGAAAAAGAGTTTATGAGTTGAATGCTACAGATCACAAGGTCTCTGTTAATATTTAACACATTACTACTTTATTCGGGGAAACCCACAGTATGGAAATACCTCAGGCATGGCAGGAGCAGATGAATCAACAGGCTGTTCGTCGGTATGTCAGAACAATATTGTTTGTTTTCTAATTTCCTAGATCAGAACAACTTTCTTTCTGTCTTTCTTGGGCACCGACCTGTTCTGCCTTTGGCCCTCAGCAGTACAGCAAAGGTCACTGAGGGAAGAATCACACCAGCTTTATTATGGATCTTCTCTCTCTGGTTTCAGCTTGTTGCCCATATTTATGCTGTGGTTGCATATAGTGATGTGAAAACCAGAATCCACTATAGCTACAGATATGGGTCAACCTTTTTTAAAAGAACATGGAGATATTTTTATGTGAATTTGTTTTTTATGAACTCAGCAAAGACTAGATATTGTATTTTAATTGGGCTTATAATAGCAGAACACCTGGACCTTGTATATGATCTCGCTGCATTGGATTGCTGTGTTGTCGACATTCACATCCAAAAAAGGGGAATCAAGGGGTAGATTTTTGGGGAGCCAGGGTTAAGAATAAGACAGGAAGCTCAATCCTGACAATGCAGCGGCAGCACTTTGCGTCCGGTTAATGGGGGGGTGTCATTCCTCCTTTTTGGACATTCCGTTCCTGCTGTGTTTTGAGTCCCCATTTGCTCTCCCCAAAAGAGTTTCCCAGGCTCATGTCCTCTTTTCAGAACCACGCAGGGTCTCTGTTGCCAGGGGACAAGGCCAAAGAGGGAAGCATGCCTTCACTGGTCACGGTTCTGTCCTGGAACCATGTTCATAACATAAATAAAGAAATAAAAATCATGCAAATGGGGTTTATGTTAGACAAGGGACAAGTAAGTCTGCAGAGTCTGTGAGGCTCCCGTTCAGCCAGTCAAGTGGTTCCTATGTGCTCTTGACTTGAAATGTAGAGTGTAATCCTCCTTTGCTTCTTGATTGTTATATCATGTCAAGGCAAAGTGTCCTCCATTAGTTTTAAGATCAGTTCAATTGAGAAAATTGCTCTAATATTGTCCCAAACTACTTATTTAGCAAAGTAGGTCACAGCAGCAGAGGCATTTTCAATTAACTTGAGTGTTCCTTGCACTTCTCTACCTTTTCCCGAGGGTGTTGTTGTTATTTACAGCGATGGCACTGCATTTTTGAGCTCTTTTAATACACTTCCATTGTCATCCCTCTTGACGATATATCCTGCATCTGTCTTTTTGATCTTTTGATCTATAAGCACTTTCCATCAGATGTCGAGAATTAGAATTTGCAAGCTATTATCCGGGAAAACAAGTGACAATCAACCACATGGGATTCTCATGACTGCTGGGGTTTTGTAAACTGCAGGCCTTTAAAGGGGAAATCCACCCAACAGTGCCATGGGAATTGTTTTTAGGTTAATTTCCTGTGGTGGAATGGAATTTTACTGGATGACATCACAGATGGAATATTTTCATATGATTATATGGGCATTGTTGTGTCTGTGGTATTGATTTGGGGTATGGAGCTGGATATTTGGTTACAATACAATACAGAGTGCTGAAAAGTGCAATGTCATTCAAGACCCAATTCTGATTTGTGTCAAACTGTCAATTTGTACAAAAAGTACATGTTGTTTTGTACATTTTGAGTATTGGCAGGTACTTATAGTGTGAAGTGGGCTGAATAGTAAACAGTGACATTGATGTTGTCTTTATCACACTTCTTAAGGGGTTTGAAGCTTTGCTGCAGCCTATTTTGGTCCAAACATGTAACTGAGTGTAGTTGTGTTTCCCAGTGGCTGTAGAGGCGAATGGATCCACGTTCACAACCATTGATGAGCGCGTCTAAATAATAGATGGAGCACTAACGTTAGAGCAGGGGGTGATGGGGCGGATTCCCCCTTTAACTCAGCCGGGGACTCGGGGACTCAGCCGGGGACGGAGGCGGCAGCAGAACTCTAGCAGCAAGCAGCGGCAGTGTCGTAGTAAAATGCGGCGCTGAGGAGAGAGAGAGAGAGAGAGAGAGAGAGAGAGAGAGAGAGAGAGAGAGAGAGAGAGAGTGGAGAAGAGCGTGTGTTTCTGCGTGTGTGTGTGTCGGGTCGTCCTCCTCCTCCCCCTCCTCGTCCTCCTCCGCTCGGACATGTGCTGCACCCTGTAGCAGCAGCAGCAGCAGCGGCAGCAGCAGCAGCAGCAGCAGCAGCAGCGGTGGCGGCGCGGCGCGGCGGAGCCTAGCACGTCTTCCGGGAGGGGGGGCTCCTTTTGTCTGTGTAATCCCTCTCTCTCTGTGGCTGTCGGTAATGAGCTTGCTGGGCGCCTACAAGAAGAAGAGCAATTATGACGGATACGAATCTTTGCAGCTGGTCGATAGCGGCGGGGACGGCTTCAGTTTCGGCAGAGGGAGCAGCAGCAGCGGCGGCGGCGGCGGAGGAGGAGGCGGCGGCAGCGGCGGCGGTTCGCTTGGAGGCTCCGCGCTCGGAGCGAAGTCGGGCCCGCTGAGAGAGGAGGACTGCAGCACCATGGACAGCTCAGGTACGAGCCCTCCCGCCAACTCAGCACACTGAACCACTCCATACTGTGTGATATACATCTCTTCTGCGCGGCCATAGGGGGAGGCGGGCGGCACTTATGGTGGCGAATAGTGAAAGTATCTCGTCCCTCATGTTGCTACGCACAACCCGGAATCCCCAACAAGGAGCCCAGTGAGTCCCAGAGCCGCACGGGGACAGAGCTGCAGGCAAGAGTCTATATGCAGCCATGTCCCAGAGAAAGTGCGTTTAAAGGGTTAACTGTCTCTGTAGATGGAGAGGAGGTTCATTTCTCATGTTGTAGTTTGATTGTCCATTAATATTAGTAGATATATGTGCAAAAACATTTTAAAAAATGGATTGATTAGGCTTAGAATGCATAATAAAGATGTTACTTTAAAATTGAAACACACTATTTTGCAAATTAACTCCTTATCTGCAGATAATGGAAATCATATACTGTGTGTGTGTGTGTGTGTGTGTGCATGTGTGCATGTGTGTGCGTGTTTGTGTAGCTAAGCAGTCCAGGTGGCTCCTATTTATTTTTTCAATATAGATATGTAAACTTTGATATATCTCTACATCTGTCCCAGGGAACCTTTATGAGAACACATTTGTTCTGAAGCCACGGTTGTGATAAATTCCGCTTTAGAATCCGACAGCAGAGGCACAAAACTCAGTGAATTGAAATATTGAGTCGGTTATGCGTGAATGATGGATCAGCTGCTTAATGTCTTCAATTAAAACCGTGCAGCAGGCAGTAATTAAGTGTAATATAAGATTTACTTGATCACTTTGATGACTTAGACAAATGTTATTCCATCTGTGCAACATTAATTCAACAGCCAATCCTTTGCTTTAACAGCTCATTTATACCGTGACACCTTTAAACTCATTAAAGCGTTGATTTCTTCCGCTCTCCGTCTTTTACGACTATTTGTATTCACCGCTATTAAAACTAAACTACAAATACGACTACAGCCTTTTTCTACTGCAATCACCATACATCAACAATTGCTTAAGCTCACCCAAGTGTAGTAACAGCAAAAAGTAACATTGACACCAATTGAAAGGATGCTGCATGCTGCTTTTAGCTCCAGTGCGTGTCTGCGGTCCAGAAAACAATTGATTTGAGAGTGCAGTTGCGGCGTTGGAGATAATAGTATGGTTGCTAACTCTCAGTGCCCGGTAGTGTTTTCACGTTAATCCACATGTAATGTAGGTAGGGCTTGTGTTTACAGCCCCGGCTCTGGCTCTGAGTCTGGCCTGAGCTCACTGCAGTGCTCCTCAGGACTCAGCCGGCCTCCGGGGACCAACATTTGTGTGAAACAATAGGAGCTGCATGAGAGAGAGCCAGAAAGAGGGCGGGATGGTCAATGAAGAGAGGGGATTGGGGTTTGGGATGAGGGGGGTGAGGGGAGGGAGGGGGGGGGGGACTGGAGTGTCAAATGTCTGTCTGTCTCTTGCCAGGCTCGGAGGATGATGCTTGTGTGTGTGTTATGTCTCTGTCTGTGGATCCAGCCGTCCTATTCGCAAACCAAGTTGGATATTCAAGGTTAGGGGTTGGCGCTCGAACTCAGAGAAACCACTGTTGATTTCTCAATCTGCGGTGTTGCTGAGATCCCCCGCCCTTCTTTCCCCCTCTGGCAGAGCAGCTGGTTTCCTGTAGCGTTGTTACCTGATGGAGTCGCTCTCACAGCTTCTCCCTGTTTGTCTGTGTGAGCATGCAGGGGCTGGTTGGTGTAGCTCACTCACCAGTCTGCACACACTCCCACAGCCATCTGGCCACAGACACACAGGCATATAGGCTTGGGAACGGACAGGCAGGCAGACAGGCAGGCAGGCGGGTACGATCAACACAGAGCGACGCAGGCGCAGTGTTCAGGAGAGAGAGCAAATGCAAATATACTTGACAGTGCGAAAACAATGAAAGTGCAACAGTTTGCTCAATCGCACAGAGGACACATTTATATCACACTCATTTTCAAAACTGTCATTTGATAAACTTCAGAGAAAAGCCAACCTAAAGGTGATATTGGTCCAAATGGAGTGAAGGAAATATTTATGATACTGAATGTACGACCTGATCACACTGCAGCTCACTGATCTTTACACGCTAATGCACCGCAGATACTTCATGCTTTTAATCTATATATGTGGACAGGGACAGAAAAGACACCAAACATCAGCAGTGAGTTATCTAAGAAGAAAAAACAACCAGAATACAGAGAAAGTAAAGTAAAGCCCATTTCAGCTTTATAAAGATCGATGATGAAATAATGAAGCAGTAGTATTGATTAAAAAGTGCCTCTCTGGATTATGACTTTGTTGGACATGATTGATTAGTGTAAAAGCAGCGTTTTGTTGAAATCGAGTTTTTTACACAAGGACGGTCAAACTGGCGCGTTACATCTTAAATAACGAATTTGTCGCTAAGATTCATCAACATGGACATACACTCAGCCGCCAAACACACTCGATGGCGGAAGTTGAACAGTGAGGCGTTGGATCAGAGGGATCAAAGGAGGCTGGTGTCCCCTCAGGACAGCTGTCAGGCTGAGCAGACGTCATCGCCGCGTTTATATAGATTACATTCACACTACTTTGATCTAATTTATTCTTTTATGTGGTATGAAAGTATGAAAGTAGTCTTATAGTGACATAAACTGAATGGCTGCATTATAAGGCTGAGAGACTTGGGAATCAACTGCATCCATCCTCTCTCTCTCTGCCTCCCTCCCTCCCTTCCCCCTAGAAGCCTTTGAAGCTCTGTCATCACAGTTAACCCCTTCAGTTGCATCACTCCACCTGTCCAGGTATGAGACGCAACGGGGCAGATTTGAGCTTGAGCTCGCTTATTGCATGGTTTTTCTGTTTACTTCTGTCGGTGTTGTTGGCAGATAACTCACTGGTTCGTCGTTAGTTTTTGGCCTTTTTGGACCATAATACATCTCTACGTTCAGGAAGTTCTCCTGGTTCTTACGGTCCAACCCGTCTTCAGATAGCAGTTACAGTTTTTGCGTGAGAGCCAGTTGTTCCACATTTGGTTTCCAGGCAATTTCTGCCTTCAGACTGACTTCCTCTGCATAATTGGCTGATTCATAAACAATCAGTAGCCTCAAATGACTTGAGCTTTAGCTGTCACTCAATCTGCTTGTATTCATTCAGATACAGAAACCATTCAGACATTTTCCAGGCCTTCAGGCTTCATTCTTTCAGATCTTTTTTCAGCATTTTCACATATTTCATGGCTTTGTAGTGGGTGACAGTTTCAAATGCTTCCAATTTTAAAGTTTTTCCAGGCAATTCCTTTTTTTTTACAATACATTCACATTTCATCCAGACCTTCGTACCTTCAGGCACAGAAACCAGTCAAAGATTGTTCAGGTATTCAGGCTTCAGTCCTTCAGGCAAAAGTTTCAGAGTTTGCAATCCCAGTGAGAAGAGAGAAATGATTGATGGCGTACTTCAGGCCTCGTGCATCCAGAGGAGACGAAGCGAATAAACAAATGGAGACGCATAAAGCTTTTCTTCTGTCCTGGTGAAAGAATTTAACATTTAAAAAGAACGAAAGTGTTTGTCATTACTGTTAAACCGGCAATTTCACCAACGCTCCAGTATATGCAGCATTAAATGTCATGTATTATCTATTATCTACCTTTGCGAAATTTCTTTAAGATTTTATCACAATAATTAAAGTAAAAGTTTGCAACTGGGAGATGATAAGTGTAGTTTCATTTCCTGTGGCGTAATTGATTTGGAGATAATCTCAATCAGGGGAAATTTAGCATGAAATGAATCCTGGAGCCGCCCTGAGGACCGCCGATGGTCCAGGAACCCTATGATGAGAATCGCTTATCGCTGTGAAATAAATTGTGGAGACAAGTATGACCAAGTAGTGCCCAAAGAGGTGAAACACAAAGAAAACCCCTGACGTCAGCGTTTTCCTGCTGCATCATGTTTACCGCCTCTTCACACAGGGGGGGATGATGCTGTGGTGATGTATGGACGCCATAGAGAGAGAGGGAGAGAGCGAGAGAGAGAGAGAGGGAGGAGGAGAGGGTGAGAGGTGCTGACTCTGCTGATAAGATGCTCGGGTCATGATCAACGTTCTCTTAATTTACACGCTTTTAGTCGGGCGCAGCTCCAAAGCCCAGATGGTAAAACGTTTTATTATGTGGTCCGACTCGTCTCCGCGTCCTTGTACAACATTCTCCTGCAGTGACACACACACACACACACACACACAAACACATGCATGAACTGGCACTGTTACCCAGTGACTCATAGATTCATCACTGGTATGAAATAAGAGCCTGTTAGCTGATCTTAGTATTTTAAACTTGAAGTGAAGGATTGTACATATTCAACAGGAAATGTGTGACAGTATGTATGTGTGTGTGTGTGTTCTGTTTAAAGCTCTGGACTCTGATTGTTTTCAGACATGGAGGCCGGGTATGGCGGAGGCCTGTTGGACATGGTGAAGGGAGGAGCCGGGAAGTTCTTCAGCAACTTCAAAGACAACCTGAAGGACACGCTGAAGGACACGTCCACCAAGGTCATGCATCAGGTTGCCACGTAAGTCATCGGTGTGTTTAAGGCCGTACACTTCGTCTCAGGCCGACCCGCTTTGCTCTGATTCTGCAAGACGTCGTTTCTGGTTGCCCTGACAGAGCTTTGAGACAGCGTTTTCCTGATGCGTCTACAAATAGCACAAAGCTGTCTCCTTCTTAAATCTGTGTTATTCCTGTACCGGCATGAAAGTGTTGTTGCCAGACGTGTGCGCACAACACGACAACTGGGTTCGAATGTCTGCCGGCGCTGGCGAGGCCAGATTACAGTCGCGTCATTGTAAACCCACAAATATAATCACAATCTAACAAAAGTGTGGGTAAAGTGATAGCGTGTGGGAGTATTTTCAATATATTTTCCCGTCATGCCTTCGTGCCTTTCTGCGAATTTCAGCATGAGAGCTCTGATTTCAGTCTGCAGAGCCTCGGCGTGCGGCGAGGGGGAGCGACAGTTTGATGCCGAAGTGGCGACCGGCTGTGATGAAATCTCTGTGATCTCTGAGGCTGAGGCTTGTGTCAACTGCAGCAAGATGGCGTGTTATCTGGTGTACAGCGTGATTTAGAAATCAGCAAGTTATTCTGTTCTAAAATGCTTAAGTGGCGTTTTTTGATATCAACAGTCACGGGGGAAGATGAAGGCCACAATCAGAGCCAGATGCCAGAAAGTGGAGGAGATGGTTTATGCCTATGCAGCTTTGATTCTGATCACGTGTGAGTTTTTTTTGGTATTGTGTTGTTGCTAGGAAACCCACAAAGGGCTGTCAATCAACGCGGAAACAATCGACCGAGGCTTTATTCAGCCTGACAGAGGAACCAATCTAAAAACTTGCTTGAAACTTCCCTCTAAACTCTGAGTTTAGATCATTTTTGTTGTTTTCTCCTCCAAGCTTCTGATCACGACAGACAGAACCGAGGATGATGCAGATCGCTTTTCAGCTCGAGTCAGAATCTTTCAGTCCTTCCACACATTGGAGACCAGAACAGAACAGACAGGAAAATCTGGTGAAGGAATGTTCCTCGTCGCGAATTCGGCTACCGTCGTAGCAGCAAATACATCATAAACAATAGAATCTGTTCCTTAAGTATGAGTGAAGCGATTGGCTAATTAACTGCTGCCTTAATGATGGAAATGAACGTATAGATTGATGTTTCAGGCTTTGGCAACCTTGTTATCGAAACCGTTAAGTGTGTGTCCAGCAGATTTAAAAGTGAAACAGAGCAGCGTAGACGGATGGAGGGATGGAGGGGAGAGGGAGGGAGGGAGGAGGGAGGAAGGGAGGGAGGGAGGCAGCAGAGTCTGGCACAGATCAGACCTCGCTGTGTGTTTGTGCACAGGCATCTGCACCGGGCAGCACAAAGGGGCCTCTGTGCTGACAGAAACACATACACACAAACACACACACACACGCACGCACACATTCTATTGACTCAGCAAGTTTGATCAGGTTTGTTCCTCTCACGTCGCGACACACACCCTCTCTCCAGGCCGCGGCGTTCCCTGGTGTTTGGGGACGGTGCTCGCTTCTTCATCGGGACTCCGCCTCTTCTTCCTCTCCTTTCTTCGCTTCGCTTCCCTTTCTTCCTCTCTCCGTCTCCCCTCTTCCCCTCCCGGCTGAATTATTCATGGTGGTTCATTGTGCCAAATGGCCGGTGCACTGCTGATACAGAAGGATTCATTTCATTACGGCCCTGTGTGTGTGCGTGTGTGTGTGTGTGTGTGTGTGTGTGCGTGTGTGTGTGTCTATATGTATATGTGTGTGTGCCTGTGAGTAAGGTAAGGTGGGATGTATGTTAGAGCTACAGTGGCAACGGGACGAGTTACTTAGATCAGTGTATCAGACGTATCTTAGTATGAATGCCACCATGGAAAAGTACTTCACAAACTGAAGTAAAAGTAATAAGAATTAGCGTGAAGGTAAAACTACTCATGAAGAAGAATCGGTCCTGTCAAGATGTGAAATTGTTGATTCTATAACATTTTTAACACCGATACCATGAGGTTTAAGAATCTAAGAAGTAACAAATCACAAAAAAAAGACATTTGCAACGGGCAAAAACCCATTCTCCCCTCCAGCTGTGCACACTGAGTGCAAACGGATCCCTTTTTAGGTACTGGCTCTCTCCCTGTTCTGCTTGAGACCTGAGCTGAGGTTTCTTTCGCACAGATGTGAAGGACAGACGAGGAGTTTCATGGTGCAGCTTTGACAGCGTTGGACTCGCTCTCGCCGTGTTAGACTCTTAGAATTGTCAGTAAGTTGCATCATGGCGCGGTTGCCATTGGCGTTGAACCCCTGTAAGCGCGCTTGATATAAAACACAGCTCCCGCCGCACACAGCTGTTAACCCAAAGGTCTACTCATACACTCCGGCTACACTTCATGTCTTTCTGTTTGCCTCCGTCTCATCTCCAGGGGAAATGGACGACGCTGAATTATTTACACAGCTCGCTTGTTTGTTTACCTGGATGAAGAGGATTTTTTTGCAGGGAACAGGGGCTGACAAGCGTGAGGAGCACACACCGTTTGAGATGGACGGCTGATCTGTTAAGGGCGAAAGACAAATTGCACCTAGTCTGCACACAGACAGGCCACGCCCACATCTTTCCTCTTTTCACTTTCAATCCAAAACCTGCAGCTTGTATCTTCACATTTGCCCCTTTCGCTCATTTGTCTCTTTCGCTCATTTGTCCCCATTTTGCATCAACAACATCCTCTGTTGGCCTCTCCTCTTTGTTTGTCCCCCCCCCCCCCCGCCCCCCCCCCCCCCCCCGTCCTCTTTCCATCACTTTCTCCAATCATCTCCATGGAGCACCTCATATATAAGCATTATAGTCTTGCCTTTAGTTGTCAGGATCAACAAGAAACTATCACAGAAGAAGCAAGATAGGCCATAAAAAACCTAAATGAATAAAACCTAAATGAATCACCCTTCAGGATCTAATCCATTTAGACTGTGTGTGTGTGTGTGTGTGTGTGTGTGTGTGTGTGTGTGTGTGAGCACCTCTGCACTGATGTAATCTGTCCTTAAATGGCTTTTGTGGTCCTGATGTTTACTTGCCAGTTGGAAACATCCACATTAGGCCCTGTGGTGGTGGTGTGTGTGTGTGTGTGTGTGTGCTTCTGTCTGTGTGTGTGTACACGTCTGCATTTGTTTGTTATGACAGATAACCAAAATTATTTGATTAGGGGCAACAAAATGCAAATATGCAAACATGCATTAACAGAATGTCCTCATAAAATTAAACTTCACACTTCACCTCTGTTTAGCAGCAGAGGTAAAAAGAAGCAGGCGTGACAAAAAGAAAGCACCAGGGAGGATGTTTATGCTCTCACTCTGTCTGCTGCTGAGAGAGTCGACAGGTGCGACTTCGCTCAAGAAGGAAACGATATTTGGTTCCTATATCTTGAAAATTAAAACATGGAAGTTAAATGTGAAGATCAGGCACGTTTCTCATATGATTGACGGGTGCAGGTCCCTGCTGAAAAAGGAATAAAAAGGTCTAGAAACATGGAACTAAAAACAAATTATAGGTGAGATACATTTAATAATGAATAGAAAAATATGCAAAACCTTTACTGTTTGTGTGTGTGTGTGTGCGCGTGTGTGTATGTGTGTGTGTGTGTGTGTGTGTGTGTGTACTCACTCCTAAGGCTTGTTGCATTTGGAATGTAGGTAAATGTGTGTGAGACATGTAGTGTTGGGAAAGGGGGGAAACATTTATGACCCAGTTCCTTCCAAAAGGAGGAAACTTTGACATTGCCACTAGTGGGGAATGTCCTTCCTTGCGTTGCCCTTCTTTGCAGTGTGTCCTTCATCCGTAACACACCTCCATGTAACACATTTCGCTGTGCATTTTAATTGGCTGCAACTCTATCCTCTAGAGGCCGGGGTGGCTGCTCATTTGCATGCTCTGTAGCCATTGGTTATAACCATTTCAACCTGACACCTGACCTGCTTCTCTCCTGAAATAGACAACAAGTACATAGACACACACACACTGTTTGCAAATATACAATATTCCATCCACAGGTCCACACTCCTGTCTCAATCCTCGCTCTCTACAATCAAACTATGTGGATCTTTAGGTTTGCTGACTTTTGAAAGCTGTGTGGTCCTCTTCCTCTTCCCCCTCCTCCTCTCTTCCCCTGTCAGTGTGTTGCTTTCCTTTTTTGCCACATCACCTCCACCTCCTCCACACACATCCCCCACCGTCAGCATGTGGAATCGTGTGAAACAGCCGCTCCCAGTGAACTAACAGCTGATTGAGTATGAATTACAAAATGCAGTAGAAGCTTTTCACAGCAGAATGCAAATTAATCATCTAGAAAATCCAATCTGCCGCCATTCAAATCTGACTAAACGTTTACAACCCTGCATATGTGTGTGTATGTGTGCGTCATGCTGCCTGTGCTGCCGACGCATCAAAACATTGCTCTGCAGTGCCTCTAGTGGTTTAAAACCTGCACAGCCTGTCTATAATCTCTTCTCTATTTGTATGAAGCGTATAGAATCGTTTCTCGCTCTCTCGTCTCCAGACCGTCACATTACATAACTCAGCCCTGGATTGCATCAGAGCCATATGGTGCTCGTCCGTGGCCAAGCAGAGGTGATTGACTTTGATTGGTCCTGGCCGGGGGGCCTGGGGGGGGGCGGCATTTCACAGAGAGCAACAAAGCAAAGCACTTTCATACACATTATCCTACTAATAGGGTTTACAGGCTCCAGTGTAATTGCTTTGTGCTGTAGGGTAAAAGTACTTTTCTGCATGTGACGAATTATTACAATCAACACGAGTCCTCCTACAGTAGCCACGCCCCCTATAGTCTGTATTATAGCACAATGACACTGGTGCACTGTGAGTAACAAACCTAGATGTCGTGCCTGTGAGTCAGCCCTCTTAGTAAACTGATGAAGCAGAGATTCCTGTATATGGAGCTCATTAATTCCATCCCTGTGTACGCTTTACTCCACATTTTTTGCCTAATTTGCATATAAAAACCTGTATAGTCTGCATGTTAATGTAAAGACTGTTGTAATGGCCGCATGTGGGATTTGTCAGCCTCTTCCTTGCAGACGTCGAGTGAATACTGCAGCATCTCCTGGTGTGACTACGGCTCGTCTGCATGTGTTTGTGCTGCAGCTGCTGTGAACCTGAGAAATCCATAGAGAATATATTAAGTTGAGCGGCACTGACGTTCAGATTGATATTCTCCATATGTTATCCCTTTGAACCGGGCTGTTAAATGAGAAGGAGGCTTCCCCACAGACACATGGAGGCCGCCGCTCTACAGCCAGCTTGCTCCGATGTAATTACTCCCATACACATAACTTTCAGGCCGATATGCTGACCTTTGGCGCGCTCTGCGTTCATATATTGATTTCTCCTCCTTTTTTGTTTTAACCCACAGACTGAAGATAGTCTGAAATCATATTGTACATTTGAAATACATTGTTAGTTAAGGTGAATTTCTTCTTTGCAGGTACACAAAGGGGGAGCTGGACATCGCCTACATCACATCAAGGATCATAGGTAAATACATGTGTGTGTGTGTGAGCTACTGTGTGTGTGTGTGTGTGTGTGTGTGTACCCACGCAAACAATGCCACCAGAAGTATTTTTGATTTGTGCAAGACCAGCTCCATCTCTATACAACAACAACAACTCTATACTGTGCAACAACTACACACACACACACATATACACACTATGCCATACACCCCTCTGGCTCAAATTACCTCCAGCGTTTCATGCTCATATGGAAGTTGGAGCAGTGTGGGAGGCCTCCTCTCTCCCATCATGCTTTGTGTGCAGCCAGTCTTCCCCAGGTTTTTGACGAGACCTGTGTGTGTTGTGTGTGTGTTTCAGTCATGACCTACCCAGCGGAGTCGGTGCAAATCGGCTACCAGAACCATGTCGAGGACATCCGCTCCTTCCTGGACAGTCGCCATGCCGACCACTACACTGTCTTCAACCTGTCGCAGCGCAACTACCGCGGCGCCAAATTCTCCAATCGGGTGAGAATGAAATGGTTGTTGTTGTTGTGTTCATACTACTTAAGTGAAGAAACTATGGAATTAATTTGTTGTTAGATGCAGAAACACCAAGAGGGAAGCGTCTAATCACTCAGGCTTTTCTTCATTAAGCCATCTTTGACCATGAGAGTGCAGAAAGGTGCCAAGCTCTGACACAATTATTCGTTTTTTAAATGCCTATAGATACTAACACAAGCAGCAGAAACAGAGCAACATGAAGAGCCCATTGGTTTCTTTTCTGTAGTGGCTGTAAACTGAGAAGTGGATGTTGTTCTTCAGTGGGATTGGCAGCACTACTTGACACAATAGAGCTGTCTTGTTATCTTACTATCTGAAATGAGTCCGTTGTTAGAATGTGTTCATTACCACAGAACTTGACATTTCGAGAAAACACTGCTCCCCCTGCCGCGTACAGACAGATAATCCCCGCAACCTTTAACACTCGCTCTGATTACAACATTCTGACACCAAGGTTGATGTTCTGTCTCGTTCATGTGTTACGAAGTTCCTCAGCTTGAGCGTTGCGTTCCGTTGCTTGTGCACAGCTGGATTTAGGATTTGGTCTTCGTAGACAGCAGACTGTTACCTTCAGGCTAATACGTCCCAGGGAACTGCACAGTCGAGCTGCGGTGTCAACATGGCCAAGATGGCCTCCCATCTGCCTGTAGACATCATGTGTCTGTAGCTGATGACTCATAGTGGAAGATTTGCTCCTTTGCTGCAGTGATTTTGCTAAGATCCTCTTTTCATTTATCCTCTCATCTGACTATATGGCTCTATCCATCTCTCCCTCTTTTTCTCTCTCTCTCCCCGTCTCTCCCTCTCTCTCTCTCTCTCTCTCTCTCTCCCTCTCCTTCCTCCAGGTGTCGGAGTGTAACTGGCCATCTCGACAGGCTCCCAGCCTCCACAATCTGTTTGCGGTGTGTAAGAACATGCACAACTGGCTCAAACAGAACCCCAAGAATGTGTGTGTCATCACCTGCTCGGTAAGAACACGCAGCATCATACTCATCCTAAGTTTCCTCAATAATGTGGATTTCCTGACAATGGCTTACAAAGCAGATTGTTCTAAGGGCTCATCTTACCGTTAAGGCCTAAAATTTCTGCCCAGCGACAAATCCCCCTATAGGTATTTATTGTCCCGTGACCTACTTTTGAGTCCCAGCACAGGGAAAATATGCTGCAGTTAAACCAAAGCCAGTGTCCGCGTGTCTCAGCTCCTCCCTAATCTGACATTTGCATCAGCTGAGGTGTTTCTGAAATATCTTGAGAATCTGCAAATAAAGCTCCTTGGCAAGACCTTGAAGAAAATGTGTTTTTGTGGCCTTGTGAAATTCACGCAATCTAACAGTTTAATATCAACAACAGCAATTTCACTCACTTTGGCTTTTTCTGATTGGATGAGATTGAATGTTTGGTGAACCTGTGACCGTTTCTGCTCTCCCTTTATTATATAACAACAATAGTCTTTCTACATTCTATGAAAACAAGCCTCCTTTTGTGTCAGCAGCAAAGCGAGCTAACCCAAGCTTGTCTCCTCTTTCATACTGCGTGTCTATCCACTCCTCCTGCGTGTCTCCACCCCAGGGTGCTGGAGTGTCGGCCTCGCTGTTTCCAAATGAAAAAACAGCTCGGATCCCATTAATCTGCCCCCATTGTTTCTGTTCTGCTTTCCTTACCATTTTTGTCTGTTTCTCCACCTTTGCTGCTGCTGCTGCTGCGTCGTTTTGAACAGTTGCTCTTTGTTTTGAAAAGAGAATTGAACGTCTGCTCTGGAGGTCCAGCGCAGAATTGGAATGGATAGATAAGACACTTGCTGACATTTTCCTCATTTCGTTTTTGTTTCTTTGTGCACTAAAAAGGGCCGCAGAAGAGAGTGAGTCTGTCAAACAAACACATCTGCACCACAGAGTTCAGCCAGTGAGCAGCATTGTTCAGTTCGGAAAAGTAATCCCAGTTGCCGTTTGTTCCCATTAACCTTCTATAATAATATAATAATCATGGATGTGCAGTTTTTCCACGGGGGAAAAGTTGAAACCCAAATTGCTTAAATGTTGCATTACGGACACTGCTGAACTATTCCTGTAAATGACCAATCTATTCGTTCTATTTCTATGACTTGGTACTGTACATTGGCTTGTGGCGGAGCATGTTATTGCCAAGTTGCTGTGGTGTGGCTGTGGCTTGGCAAACAGATCCAGCTTGCATAACCTCCGTGAAAAAAAAAGTAAAAAGTGAGTTTTCTGTGCTTCACATTGCTAGAAAGCTTTTCAATGTTTTTCCTTCTTTGTAGCCTTAAATGACCTTCGATTGAGCGTATTCAGAACGGTGGAAACACAGAGAAACTCTCTACCACCTCCGCCTACATTTAGCCTGCAGTTAAACACGACAACTTCTTGGCTCGATGTGTAAATTCCATGTTCACGCCTTTGCTTTCACTCTCATCATACTGTAATTGTTGCAGAGCTAAGAGACCGTAGGTGCAGTGTCAGGGTCAACGTGTGGGGGTCAGACAAAACGTAATAATCTAATACAAGCGCTTACTCTCTCTCCCTGCTGGTGTTGTTTAGGATGGTCGTGCTCCTTCCGGTGTTTTGGTCTGTGCCATGTTTTGCTTCTGCCACCTCTTCAACAATCCAGTTCCTGCCATGCAGCTGCTCAGCGCCAAGAGACCAGGCTCTGGCCTCTGGCCCTCGCACCGCAGGTTTGCAACCCCCTTACTGTGTGTGTGTGTGTGTGTGTGTGTGACTGGACTATTGAACGTGAAACACTGCGGCCCCGTGCGGCTTCAGACCTGGTTTGTAGCTCCATCATTCTCTTTCCTGACAGCTTCCAGTGAGCCATGACCACAATAAGAAGCCGCCTGTCGCTGTGATAATGAGCTTTGTTTTTGTTTATGAGTACCACTGTCACTTAAGTACAGGACGATTATTCTACCAATGGTAAATATTCATGAGTATTGATGAAAATGGAAGCCACAGCCTTTAAATACCACGTTTGTACCTACTACTGTGTTTTAATTAGACTGTGGTGAAGTTTTCTGTGGGTTCTGCTTCTGTAATTTTCTGTTCTGTAGTTTTCTTGGCTTGTCATTGTGTTTTCCATAATGTGTGTGTGTGTGTGTGTGTGTGTGTCCCCCAAGGGATAAATGCTGCTTTATTGAATCAAGTTCATTGGTCAGTTTATTGTAAATGAAGTCACGTCCTTGTCGACATCCAGGTACATCGGTTACGTGTGCAGCATGGTATCAGAGAAGCCCAGTCTGCCCCACCCTAAGCCCCTGGTGATCAAGGCCCTCACGGTGAGCCCGGTCCCCTGCTTCAACAAGCAGCGCAGCGGCTGTCGACCCTTCTGCGACGTTCTCCTAGGAGAGACCAAGATCTTCACCACCGCTCAGGAGTACGAGAGGATGAGGTAGGAGTGTGAGACACAGACATACATAATGAAGCTGAAGTGGTGGTGGTGGTTGTTGTTGAAAATGTGATTTTGTTTTGTTTCTTCGCCAGAGAGCACAGGGTGCAAGAGGGGAAGGTGGTGTTCCCTCTGGGTGTGAGCGTGCAGGGAGACGTGGTTGTGTCTGTCTTCCACATGAGGTCGACTATTGGAGGACGTCTGCAGGCCAAGGTGCATTTTCTACCTTGACTCACCGTAGCTCCATTCTCAATTCGCACACAATTTTTTATAGCCAGTATTTTGTCGCTTCACACCAAATATAATCAATCAGCAGGTCCAGAGCTTTGTTCTAAAGTTGTCCTTCACTTCTGTAGCATCATCATGTAACACATTTTAACTACTCTGCTTGCACACTTGTTACACCATCCACAAAGCACACGTCTTGCAGATTGGCCTTAAAGAGACAGTACATCCAAATTGTCTCATTTTAGTACCAGGATGAGTCCTTGTGTGCACCTCTCCCCTTGGTACTGTGGTACAATCTGTCCCGTTTAAAACAACAATCATACTACATCACAGAGTCGAGTACGATAAAGTGCAATATGATACGATCAGATCTTATCTTTCTCTTCTCTTGTCAGGTGTCCAACACGCAGATATTCCAGATCCAGTTCCACACCGGCTTCATTGCTCCTGGAACCACCACGTTAAAGTTTAACAAGTGAGGAAGCTTTCTGCTGTATCATCACATATTTGTGTACTAAAGCCAAACGCACGCTTTACTCCCTCACAATTATCTCCTGATCAAAGCTCAACTGGAAAGACGGAGTAGAAGCATCATTAACTTGCGCCTCCTCTCTTTCTGCGCCCCGCAGGCCAGAGCTGGACGCGTGCGACTCTCCCGAGAAGTACCCTCAGCTGTTCCACGTGATGCTGGAGGTGGAGGTGGAGGGAGTGGACAAGCAGAAAGACCTGACGCCGCCGTGGGAGCAGTTCCCCTGCAAAGACCTCAGCCCCAGCGTGCTCTTCTCCGGCCACCAGGAGCACCAGGACGCGCTGGCTGTGGCTGGTACTGTGGGGAGGGGGTAGGGGGGAGGGGGAGGGAGAAGGAGGAGGGGGAGGGACACACTGCGTAACAAGCACCGGCATGATTGTAACACCAAAACTGCCAGAGACGCCCAGACTATTGCTTACTTGGACTGGACACACATTTCACATTTCACACCACTTGTTTCCATGGAGATATTTTTGAGTTGAATTTCAATATACTTACTTAAAACACCAGAGAGTGTGTCAGTAAGCTGTAAATATAGAAAATGAGAACTTAAGGACCATTAGGGGGGCATAAACATCAAGAATGTGACGTTAAGTGCCTCTGGAATGACAGAAAACACGTAAAAAATGAATCTTTCATTTCTAATCTGTGAAATGAAACAATTTGTCTGCTTTTTTATGGTTGTTGGCTCATGAATTACCCTGAAAATAATTTGGTTTTGTAAAGTATCGCTTTAATTTCATCCCCAACCTGCCCCGGTCATCCTTTAAAAGTTATGAAAGTTCCCTCACTAAGTCTCACAGCAAAACAAAACACACACACAATTCTGGGTTCTGGAAAATCTTATCTGCAAAAACACATTCCCACACGTTTACATTGCATGAGACACACACAACACCAACTAATGTGGCTTTCATCTTTGTCCTGCTAAGATGAGATGGAGGGTTTGGATCTGGAGGGTAAGACAGCAGACGAGACCACAGAGCTGATAGAGAAGAAGTTAGTTCACCTGGGGGTTGATTCAGTTCAATCACACTTCAATCCAATCATACCGTCCCCAAAATATATATAGAGCATGAAAGTGTTTGATCAGTTCCATTTTGCAGTAGTGATTAACCTGAGAATGCATCTTCTGTCGTTAGTAAATCACTTTCTCGTCTGAATTTCCGGTGTGAATTGATTGAATTTAAATCAAATTAACCCCTACAGTGATGTTTCATTTTGGTAGAAATTTTCTCCACTTTACCACGGAGATCGATTATGACCCTACAGCTGTAAAAGTGAATTTCTATTTTGTTTTAAATAAATTATGAGCTGGAAAAGCTGCAACAATGTGCTGGAGACAAATGCAGCACAGCAGCAAGACGTTTTATGTTTTGACGACGTTGAAAACAGTGAAGCTGCCGTCGCCGCATGTCAGTAGGTTGAAAAAAAATCCAAAGTTTTCTACCAAAGTGAGAAATCTCTTTAGTTTCAATCTAGCAGAGTTGGTAGTTTCAAACTGTATAGTGGTACATCCCGGTCCTTCTTCCTCGTCTTTACACGCACACTATGTGTAGTTTAGATACCGTTGTTGTGCCTCCCTTTAGCTTCGTAAAGGCATCACAGCTTTACGTTTCTGACTTTGTGCTTCTGTGTCTCTCCACAGAACCCAGTCGACCAGTGGGTCCGGAGGGGCGTGGCCACGGCGAGGAGAGCGAACCCTCAGACGACGAGATGCTCTCCCTCTCCAGCCAGCGGAGCAGCACCAGCACTGCCCCCCAAAGACCCGAACCTCCCAACCAGGCCTCCCATTCTGGGCCCCCACCAGCCGAGGAGGTGGATCTCCTGGGCCTGGACGGGGAGGAGGTCAGCCCGCCCTGTCCCTCCTCTCAGTCCTCGTCGGCCGCAACCACAGACCTCCTCGGGGACCTGTTCGGGGGTCCGCCTCAGCCGAGCAGCGTGACGTCATCCGCCCAGTCCACCCCGCACAAAGTGGCCTCGAGCAGCGCCTCTCCCTCGCCCTCTCCTGCCCCACCAGGTCAGATTACGCTTAAAGGCCCCATCAATACAACCTCAAACAACATAACATTAAACCAGTATTGCGTCTGTTTGTGTCCCTTAGCGTTCGATCCCTTTGGGGCGGGTCCCATGCCCAAGCCCCAGGACGTGATGGGCTCATTCCTGGGCACAGGTAATGTGGGGCAGCTGGACCCCTTCCTGCATGCTGCACGCTCTCCCTCACCCACCCTGCAGCCCACCAGCTTGGGTGAGGCTCGACTGTCTGTAGTGAAAAGCTTCATTCTATAGCTAAGACAGGAAGTGATGTAATGCCTCTGTCACATTCAAGGCAGTAATTGCTCTCCATTTGCTTCAGCTGCATTCAGTAAAGTAATAAGTAATATTCAACAGCATTTTATGATCGGTTTCTTACTTACTCTTCCTCTCTTACACTCGAAGAACACGGGGACAGTGTCAGTAGATTTGAAAGGAAACTCATGTTGTGGATAAAATAAAGACTCAGCGACAGATGGAAAGGGAAAGCGTTCACGTTACCATAGTTACAGTCGCACACAAGCCACTGTCGCAGGCTCCCCACAAAGCCTTTCACTTCGTTTACTTGGCCTGGATCGCTGTCAAGCTTTAACTCAACTGAACTGAACCCGGTAGTGTTCAGTATTGGAGGGTTTTTAGTGTGAGAGCACCTTTAGTGACACACACTGACACGTAAACATGCACTGTGAATGCCTACATGCATGAATTGTTATAATCTCACTTATTTGTCTCTATTTATCTCTCTGTTCTCTGTCTCTCATCTTGTTTTTGACTTTGGCTTTGCATGAGGCTGTATGTGCTGTGCTCGACCTGGGCAGCATGACAAAGCACTTGCATGATCAAACTACTAATTGTATCAGTCTCAGTGTTGCAGTTAGATTATATGTATATCTTTTAAGAAGAAGAAGAAACTTTATTGGGTCAAATCACATGCCCCACCATACAGACAAGTCAATCTGAAATTTGTCTTCCATGCCAGACACACATGTAGTAGAGAGGGGTCAGCGCAGGGCAGCCATGATACGGCACCCATTGAGCAGTTTTGGGGGTTTCGGTGCCTTGCTCAAGGGCACCTCAGCAGTGCCCTGTAGGAAAACTGGCAACCCTCCAGCTGCCAGTCCACTTTCTTGGTCTATACGGGACTCTGGTACCCAAGCTGAGTCCCCATGGACAGAGCTACTGCTGCCCCCAAAACAAAACTCTCCCCGTCGGGGAATCGAACCCCGGTCTTCCGCGTGACAGGCGGAGATACTGTCCACTATACTAACGAGGAGAAATACTGGGTGAATTATGGCTAGTATCGTGCCAGGTATAATTGCTCAAAAAGTAATTATCTGACAAGAAAGTACACATACACTCACTGTACAGTTTGCTAAGCAACAAGTCACAGTCAGGAGTGCCTCTGCTCTGTGTCACGGCCTCCCTGGAAACTCACACCTGTTGTGGTGCACAGTAGAGTCACTCAGGTGGTGTCTGGTCTCCTGTTCAGTGTGTTCAGTGTTCTGACTGTGACTGGCCTTTATGTGCCCTGAAAGGCCGGAGCTCCCCTGTCCCACCCTCCACTCCTACAGTCAACATCCAGCAGCAGAACGCCAAGGGAGGCTGGGACTGGAACAGACCCGCCCCCCCCAGCGCAGGTACGACTCTCACATGAACACACACTGGTAAAGAAACATGACAAGAAATTGTTGTTGTGCTCTTCTCATTTGTTGCTATTGTAATATTTAGTAGATACAGTATTTAGTTACATTTTACTTTTATTTTCTTATTAAGGCTTGAGATGATGATAAAACACAAATGAGCTGGAATTTTGAAGTTCCTCTTGTTGACGAACATCCTTCTTCTGTTGTTGTCTCCAGGAGGAGGCTTTGGTATGGGCAGTCGATCAGCCACCACCAGTCCCACCGGCTCTGTCCACAGCACTCCAACCCATAACGCCAAACCAAACACCCTGGATCCATTCGCTGATATAGGCAACCTGGGGGGCAGCATGGGAGGTCAGGCAGTGGAATCGCTCACACCTGCACATCTTTGTTGTTGTTGTTTGTCATAATTCAGTTCTTCAGCACCTCTTTCTTCTCTTACCTACAGGAGGTTCTGGCTTCTCCAGCAAGCCGACCACACCGACAGGATCGAACCCTTCCTTTCCACCCATGGGATCTCCATCACGACCCCCTCCGTCTCCCCAACATGCGGGAGGGTGGCAGCCTCCCACGGGTGCTGGCTTCCCCTCTTGGCAGGCTGGCGGTGGTGGTGCCGGCGGTGGTGCTGGCGGTGGAGGAGCAGGGTGGCAAAACCAAGGACCTGGCCCGTCCCCGCAACCCAAGCCCAGCCCCAGCCACACCCCCATGGCCCACACATCCCCCCAGAACCGACCCAACTACAACGTTAGCTTCTCTGCAATGGGAGGGGGCTCACCCAGTGCAGCGAACAAACCACAGCCCAACATGGGTGAGAAGTCATGTTGTGGTTAAGACTGTTAACTGAATCTGCTTGAATCTCATGTGGAAATTTGGGTTTCATGTTGTAGGCGGTTGGGTCATGGTCCCTTCTGTGTCATCAGTCCTTTTTTTCCTCTCCTTTCCAGGTACTAAGCCCAAGGCGTCAACTGCCAACTTTGACGACCTGCTGTCTGGTCAGGCCTTCGCTGGGGCCAGAGAGAAGAAAGGGCCCAGGACTATAGCAGAGATGAGGAAGGAGGAAATGGCCAAAGAGATGGATCCGGAGAAACTCAAGGCAGGCGTTGCACTACACACATGTACTCGTGAAAATGATCACTGGATTACTCAAAGTTATATTTAAACAATCTTCATCTCTCCACACCTAACTACTGCTGTACAAACATTTCACTAGAGATTATTAGCAAATAGTTAAAAGGATTACTGCTCTTATTGTTTCATATCTGGTCCTCACTGGCTAATGTCCCTCCCTCTCCCGTCCCGTGTCCCAGATTCTGGACTGGATCGATGGGAAGGAGCGTAACATCCGCGCCCTGCTGTCCACCATGCACACGGTGCTGTGGGAGGGGGAGACGCGCTGGAAGCAAGTGGGCATGGCTGACCTGGTGACCCCGGAGCAGGTCAAGAAGGTCTATCGCAAAGCCGTCCTGGTGGTCCACCCAGACAAGGTGAGACAGAAGTACAATATCAGGAACAACATAAAGGTAACACTTATATCAGAAAAAGAAATTCAGAGAAAGCAAATGTTCATTTTCAACAGTTTAATTTTAGCAACAGAAACACAGACATTTCCTCACAAAAAATATCATCAAAGACAAGACCACAATAATAACAGTTAGAGTAATGGTGACTTCAACCAGCCGATAAGCCAGCGTACCAAACCGAGGCGTCAACCAATCAAACAAGGAGCTGCTAGGAGTGACTATCTGGTGAACGGACTCAGCGGTCTGATGAAGGTGATTAACTATGTCAAAAATAGTCGCGTTGTTGTCGGGCACAAAGGTGCAGCATTCAGCACCGATCACTGCACACGTTCCTCCCTGAGCCGCGAGAAGGAAATCCAGAGCAGCTCGGTTCTGCAAAGCCAGGAGCCTAAGAGAGGCGACCTCATTGGACACCAGCTTGAGGGCCTTCCCCGTCTCAGTAGCGATCACCTCTACCGCTTTAGACAGATCAGAGACTTGATCTAACGCAGACATGATGCCATAGAAAGGAAGAAGGGTCCCGATCGAGTTCTTGAACGGGGACTGATGATGAGTGCCGAAGATATCTGAGAGGCCACGGCGGTTTCGGGAACGATGCTGTTTCTTCGGAAGAGAGTGGGTCACTCTCATAGCTGGGACAACGTACGCCAAACCGCAGCGCCCGTCGTAATCCACGGGGAGATGCGGGTATGCAAGGTTTCCACACACCCAGTACATCCCAACAGGAGAGGAGATGGAGCAGCTGGCAGAGCGGCGAGCCAGAGAGTCCATGCGAGCCTGGCCCGCTGCCTTCAAACACTGCTGGGGCTTAGAAGCAAATTTGTTTATGATGAAATCGGTTTGTTTTGAGTCCCGTTTAAAAGTCTGAAGGCACTCAGATCGTCCAACAGGTCTCTTCCCTTCGTTCTCGAGGCACCAGTGGAGCGGCTGAGGAACCACCACGGACACGGGTTTGGGGGTTTCCGTACATGTGTGGCAGTTCATAGCTTTTGCAGGACATTTAAGAGGTCTCATCTTCATTTGCGAGCCCGCGGAGCAATCAGATTGAGACTTGGGAAAGGAAATACGAAGCAAGCTGCAAGTGTCACAGTCAGAGGCAGGCAGGGCCATCATAGGAAGACCCTCTCCGGCCGTGTACGGGGTGAGACCGCACACGTAACAGCTGGAGTTAGCCCGAGTGTGGTTGGCTACTTGCCATGCCATAGTCAGGAAAACGTTGATGTCATCAGATCTCACTTGTGGATTTCCTGGTGGAGCTCCCATGAGGGTTCCCGCCAGGAGCAATGTCAGGAGATGAAGGATGAGAAGTCCTCCTGCAGGGGAAGACATGGCGCTATGAAGACTTCACAGCAGGCAGGGCAGAAACTGGTGTGGGTCTGTCTGTGTAGTTGAATTTGTGTAGATGAAGAGGATCGCAAATAATCTGGACTCTGGAAATACCTGGGAAAATTCAGAAGAAGAAGAATTATTTACCGTGCTTCAGTAAGATGAAAATGAGGTTTAGGAGACAAAACTTCAAATGTCCAAACAGCAAACCATACATTTTTAGGTTTAAACATCAAAATCACCTGGAATAATCTTTCAGAATTGTAGGAATTCTTATGCAACTCCATAACAAAGAGGCACTTATGTGCTCAGTTACGTGGTGGCGTCTTTAAAGCGCACAGCAGCCGGTAC